>NW_027259110.1:0-40749 GCF_045791955.1 Oncorhynchus clarkii lewisi | reverse complement strand
CCACCTGTCTGCTCCCAGCAGGGATGTTGTTGTAGATTCTCTTGTAGTGATTATACACAGCTACCGCCAGCACTTTCTTAGCATAGGACTGACCCACTACGTACTTGTCCAGGTAGGCATAGATCTGAAAGGCAGGTTCATCGACTATAAGACAATATTACGTGGTCATACTTGCTCTTCATGACAAGTCTAACAATACATGAACTGTATCATAATGCATTATAAACTGGGTGGTTCGAGCACTGAATGCTGATTGGCTGACTGCTGTGGTATATCAGACCGTATACCACGTGTATGACAAAACATTTATTTGTACTGCTCTAATTACATTGGTAACCAGTTTATAATAGCAATAAGGCACCTCGGGGGTTTGTGGTATATAGCCAATGTACTCCACTTTGCGTCGTCGAGCCTAAGAACAGCCCTTAGCCGTGGTATATTGGCCATACACCACACCTACTCGGAACTTATTGCTTAATGACAGCACCAGGTATACCTGCAGCATTACCATAGTAGTTTCTGTTTAAGGATAATCATTACATCATAGAAACTAGAACCAGTTGTTGTTTGTTGTCGTTGGTGCTCGTACCTTTTTGAGTGGCGGGGGGAGGTTTCTGTGTGGCAGGGGGAGGTCTCTGTGTGGTGGGGGAGGTCTCTGTGTGGCGGGGGGAGGTTTCTGTGTGGCGGGGGGAGGTTTCTGTGTGGCAGGGGGAGGTTTCTGTGTGGCGGGGGAGGTTTCTGTGTGGCGGGGGAGGTCTCTGTGTGGCGGGGGGAGGTTTCTGTGTGGCAGGGGGAGGTTTCTGTGTGGCGGGGGAGGTCTCTGTGTGGCGGGGGAGGTTTCTGTGTGGCGGGGGGAGGTTTCTGTGTGGCGGGGGAGGTCTCTGTGTGGCGGGGGGAGGTCTCTGTGTGGCGGGGGGAGGTCTCTGTGTGGCGGGGGAGGTTTCTGTGTGGCGGGGGGAGGTTTCTGTGTGGCGGGGGGAGGTTTCTGTGTGGTGGGGGAGGTCTCTGTGTGGCGGGGGGAGGTCTCTGTGTGGCGGGGGGAGGTTTCTGTGTGGCGGGGGGAGGTTTCTGTGTGGCGGGGGGAGGTTTCTGTGTGGCAGGGGGAGGTTTCTGTGTGGCGGGAGGAGGTTTCTGTGTGGCGGGGGGAGGTTTCTGTGTGGCGGGGGGAGGTCTCTGTGTGGCGGGGGGAGGTTTCTGTGTGGCGGGGGGAGGTTTCTGTGTGGCGGGGGGAGGTTTCTGTGTGGCGGGGGGAGGTTTCTGTGTGGCAGGGGGAGGTTTCTGTGTGGCGGGGGGAGGTCTCTGTGTGGCGGGGGGAGGTTTCTGTGTGGCGGGGGGAGGTTTCTGTGTGGCGGGAGGAGGTTTCTGTGTGGCGCGGAGAGGTTTCTGTGTGGCGGGGGGAGGTTTCTGTGTGGCAGGGGGAGGTTTCTGTGTGGCGGGAGGAGGTTTCTGTGTGGCGGGAGGAGGTTTCTGTGTGGCGCGGAGAGGTTTCTGTGTAGACAGTAGACTGTACTACTGACCTCGGGGTGAACGAGGTTTCTGTGCTCGTACCTTTTTGGGTGGCGGGGGAGGTTTCTGTGCGAAGGCCATTTTGACAGCCTCAGCGGGCGACTCTGCTTCTTTATTCAGGCCCTTCTTAGAGTCCGTCTCAGAGAGAACCACGAAGAAGTGATGGCATTTCTCACACTTCACAAAACGTGTCGACGCTGAAGAGAAACAAACAAAAGTGAGAATATTGAAATGTTTCTTTATCGCGTTTCTGATTTAATAAAAACAGTAGTGACTGTGTGACAAGTCGATCATTTTATACGGCTGCTTTTTCTGCAACTGGAGTCTTTAGAAAACACAGCCCATGTGAATGGAGTATTTTTTAGGTCCTCACATACAAAGGTCTCCACATGTGTACATGGGTCTCCACATTTGGGACAGTGCAGCTGGTTACCCCCCTTCCCTGATCCACCAGAAGAGCCCGCCAATCTCTTTCCTTCACTGATGCTCTTCTGCATATATGATGGACACAAAGGGGGGGGGGGGGAGAGAGAGATTGTATCATGAATGCAACACAGCAGAAAAACATAATTTAGACACAGAGGAAACTTGTTTCTATGGACAGTAGCTATCACTTATTGAAACCACTGGGGTTATAGCATGTATTACACTGACTCTACATTACTCTGACTTTACATATTACCGCAATCACTTTGTGTCCCTGCCCATTGACTCGGTACTGGTACTCCTTGTATATTACCTTGTTATTGTTGTTGTGTCCCTACCCATTGACTCGGTACTGGTACTCCTTGTATATTACCTTGTTATTGTTGTCGTGTCCCTACCCATTGACTCGGTACTGGTACTCCTTGTATATTACCTTGTTATTGTTGTATTGTCCCTGCCCATTGACTCGGTACTGGTATTCCTTGTATATTACCTTGTTATTGTGTTCCTATTACCTTTTTTATTTTGCTAATTTTCTTACTTTTAAACACTGCACTGTTGGGAAAAGGCTCCGAAATAAGCATTTCACGGTAAAGTCTACAGTTATTGTATTCGGCACATTTTGATTTATTAGAAAGTCTATTCTTGTGTCTTGTCAGGGTTTAGGGTTTAATTCCATTTCAGTTCAGTCATTAAAATTATGGCTGTCATCACTTAGCTTGTTCCCAGATCTGTTTATGCCGTCCTTCCACGTTGTTATGCCATGTTTGGCAATGAAAGACAGCACAAACTGATCTGGGTCCAAGCTAGTCACCAGAAAGAAAGAAAAAGGTGTCAAACAGACATGTCACAATCCAGTGGAATCAGGTTTACCTTTCCCCCATCGCCGGATCCATCCTTAGTCGTTCCATCTTTAGAGGCAAAACATACTGCAGTTTCATGGAAGGATCTCACTCGGACTATGCGAGGTAGAGGAGCTTCACGAAAACCCCAACCAGGTCTGCTCAAAGCATAGAGCTGAACCCGAGAACAAGACAGCCCTGTACAACAGAAACACCAGGCAACCAAATGTTTTGGCCGGTGTTATAATCCATTCACTTTGACATTTCAAAAAACAAACTTGCCCCAAAATGTCAACATCAACCATTGGTATTATGGAAATATAGCTAGCTGCCACCTCATTTGTGACATCGCACTACATTTTCTCACACCACCATGTATCATAAATGGATGCAACAGGTGACCTGTTTTCAAAACTTGTGCTGCGTCCACGTGCTAGTCGGAACTAGGAAAGTCTGACATTTTTGACTTGCTAACTGGTTGTAGTTATGCAACGTGCCGCATTCAACCAGTTATCAAGTCGGGAGAATTCAGTTCACGAGTTCCCGACTATCACATGAACACGGCATAGTTCACGAGGTCAACGTCACATAACTTTAGCTTATCCACTGAAATAGAGCTAGCTACAGTGCCTTCACGCCATAACTTTTTCCACATTGTTGTTACAGCATGAATTTAAAATCGATTACATTGATATTTTGTTGTCACTGATATACACTCAATACCCCACAATGTCAGGGTGGAATTAAGTTTAGACATTTTTTTAAAATGAAAAGCTGAAATGCCTTGAGTCAATAAGTACTTTTCAACCCCTTTGTTATGGTAAGCCTAAATAAGTTCAGGCGTAAAAATGTGCTTAACAAGTAACATAAGTTGCATGGGCCCACTCTGTGTGCAATAATAGCGTTTAACGTGATTTTTAAATGACATCCCCATCTCTATACCCCACACATACAATTATCTGTAAGGTCCCTCAGTCGAGCAGTGAATTTCAAGCACAGATTCAACCACAAAGACCCGGGAGGTTTTCCAATGGTTCGCAAAAACAAATAAGCACACATTGAATGTCCCTTTGAGCATGGTGAAGTTATTAACTATACGTTGGATGGTGCATCAATATACCCAATCACTACAAAGTTACAGACGCCCTTCCTAACACAGTTTCCAGAAAGGAAGGAAACCACTCAGGGATTTCACCAAGAGGCCAATGGTGATTTTAAAACAGTTAGAGTTTAAGGCTGTGATATGAGATAATTGAGGATGTAACAAAAACACTGTAGTTACTGCACAATACTAACATAAATGACAGAGTGAAAATAAAGAGTGCATCATGTTTGCAAAAAGACATTAAGGTAAAACTGCAAAAACATGTAGCAAAGAAATTAACTTTATGTCCTGAATACAAAGCATCATGTTTGGGGCAAATCCAACACAACACATCCACTCTTCATATTTTCAAGCCTGGTGGTAGCTGCATCATGTTATGGGTATGCTTGTCATCGGCAAGGACTTTTTTTTTAGGATAAAAAGAAACAGAATAGAGCTAAGCACAGGCAAACAGACACTGGGAGACAAATTCAACTTTCAGCAGGACAATAACCTAAAACACAAGGCCAAATATACACTGGAGTTGCTTACCAACACAACATTGAATGTTTCTGAGGGGCCTAGTTACAGTTTAGACTTAAATGGTGTTTAAAATCTATGGCAAGACATAAAAATGGCTGTCTAGAGATAATCAACAAACTACTTGACAGAGCTTAAATATATTTTTAAAGAATAATGGACAAATATTGTACAATCCAGGTGTGAAAAGCTCTTGGAGACTTACCCAGAAAGACACAGCTGTAATCGCTGTCAAAGGTGATTCTAACGTATTGACTAAGGGGGTTGAATACTTGAATCTAATCAAGGTTAGTGTTTTATTTAAAAAAATAAAATAAAACAAGTTAGAATTGTTCTTTCTATTTTGTGTAGATAGTTGACAAAAAAAACGGACAATTCAATCCATTTTAATCTCACATTGTAACAACAGATTGTGGAAAAAGTCAAGTGGTGTGAATACTTTGCGAAGGCACTGTAATTTGCAGGTTAGCAAGTTAGCTAGCTAGCTAGCTAGCTAGCACAAGCGTTTAAGATGTAATGCGAATAAGTAGCTGTAGATATTACAATTTCTCAAGATTGCAATCTGTTCTTACCCCTCTGTGCTGAATTCAAGAATATCCTCGCGGCCGATGTGCATGGGCAAGACATACTTTAGTCAAGGTCTAGCAAATAAAAACAATGAAGCAGGATTAGCTAGCATGGATCATCTCGGACAGCTGCTAGATTTCACAGGCCACAGCTACAGTACCTAGCAAAGTTAAACAAATCTGACAAACTAAACTCCTTACTTACAATACAGTTAGCTAGCCATTCAAGTTCACCTGTCAACAGGTAGCTGACGTAGATACGTGCTAACTAGCTATTTTTTAAACAAAATGAACACCCCCTAGAGCTGGTAGGCCTGGCAATGTCTGATTTGGATTGGAGTGGGGCAGCTAGCAACTTAGCAAACGGGGCTAGCGATAGAAAAACAAGTGAGCATTCCGGAAGAGAGGTATAGTTAGCAGGTCAAAGAGAACTAAACCGTTAAACTGGCAAACTATGTGACATGTTTAAGACGCAAAAAAAATGTGTCTTGACAATTTAAAAAATATATATGGTTTGCTAACCAGCTAACGTTACCTGTCGACTCGTAAAAGAGCACGATGGAACCAAAACAAGTCTTGACAGTTTCTTCCGGAGTACAATTCCGTTGACACTGTAACTGTGTATGGTCGCAGGTCAACGGTGTCATACCAATGTCACTGTCCAGATAGCATGTGTAACCCTCTTCAACTCGGACCGATATTACCCCCCGTCCCGATACAGGTTGGACGACTGGCCCTGTGTGATATAACGTTTGATGTTAGTAGGTCAGGCAAATTGCAAGACCGAGGCCAGCAACCCCCCCCCCCCCTGTGTTATTACGTATTTCAGAACAGTGTTGTTGTCTGTCTGCGTCAGATAAATCCAAGTCGAGGGGAAGTGTAAAATGATTATTCCCTTGGATTGGTTTGAGGTCATTTCGTCACATAGGGTCATCTGCTGCCATCTACCGTGAAGGTGATTATTAACTTACTAAACCAGTTTCAGGACGGGACCGTCACATTCTAGGCCTACTCTCTTCTATAATGTACTGTATGTAGTGCGTTCTATTCTGAATTGTAGAGGAAATAAATGTGGAAGACTACTGTGCTGTTGTGGTGCACACTATCAGCTGAGCCTAAAGGGATTGTAGTACTCTGTCTGCTTGAAACATGCTTATGGTGACATTTCTCATTACACCTCTGCTGTCTTCAACCAAGATCTCAGCGATCACTGCCTCATTGCTTGCATCCATAATGGGTCAGCGGTCAAACGACCTCCACTCATCACTGTAAAACGCTCCCTGAAACACTTCAGCGAGCAGGCCTTTCTAATCGACCTGGCCGGGGTATCCTGGAAGGATATTGATCTCATCCCGTCAGTAGAGGATGCCTGGTTATTTTTTTTAAATGCCTTCCTAACCATCTTAAATAAGCATGCCTCATTCAAGAAATGTAGAACCAGGAACATATATAGCCCTTGGTTCTCCCCAGACCTGACTGCCCTTAACCAACACAAAAACATCCTATGGCGTTCTGCATTAGCATCGAACAGCCCCCGTGATATGCAGCTTTTCAGGGAAGCTAGAAACCATTATACACAAGCAGTTAGAAAAGCCAAGGCTAGCTTTTTCAAGCAGAAATTTGCTTCCTGCAACACTAACTCAAAAAAGTTCTGGGACACTGTAAAGTCCATGGAGAATAAGAAAACCTCCCAGCTGCCCACTGCACTGAAGAAACACTGTCACCACTGATAAATCATCATTGAGCCAGTCAACGCTGCCCCCTGAATTACAAACTTGGTCATCGCAACCAAAAAGTCTGGTGGAATCCGGACCTGTGTGGATCTTTGTGCCGTGAACAAGGCTGTTGTCCCAGATAAGTCCCCCTTGCCTACAGCCGAGAAGCTGACCTCACAATTTCATGGCTCCACAGTCTCCACCAAGCTCGATCTGCGTCAGGGTTATCTTCAGGTGCCCCTCCACCCAGCCAGCAGAGACCTCACAGCCTTTGTCAAACATGCTGGTGTGTTCAGATACACACGCATCCCTTTTGGACTTAGCTCCGCCCCCAGCTGCTTCCAGAAAGTGATGAGCACCATCCTCGGTGGAATACCCGGGGGGGGGTATTAAAAATCCTACAATGTGATTTTCTGTCTGTCATAGTTGAAGTGTACCTATGATGAAAATTACAGGCCTCTCTCATCTTTTTGAGTGGGAGAACTTGCACAATTGGTGGCTGACTAAATACTTTTTGCACCACTGTATATCACTATATCCCCCCCCCCAAAAAAAAAAAAAATCTAAATTAAGATTTACCAAAGGTACCTGAAAAGTGTTCAGCCATCCAAATATGGTAATCATTCACCTGGACTGCATCTTGCATCCAAACACCCAAATGTAGTTTCCATGTTAGTTACATTTCTAGAGCATGTTATGTTTTTGATAATGCATTCTATGGGTATGAAATGAAAATATGGATAGAATAGAACTACAATTTAGATGCAATGTTTGAAATGGCATGAAACACCTTTAAATATACACTTCAATATTTTCTGCTGGGTGGGGGGGTGCTCGTGAGCAAAAGTTTCAAGGTAAACACAAACTAGTGCAGTCAGGGAGGGCCTACAGAACAGGGTCACCACAGTCAGGGAGGGCCTACTGAACAAGGTCACCACAGTCAGGGAGGGCCTACAGAACTACGTCACCACAGTCAGGGAGGGCCTACAGAACTAGGTCACCACAGTCAGGGAGGGCCTACTGAACTAGGTCACCACAGTCAGGGAGGGCCTACTGAACTAGGTCACCACAGTCAGGGAGGGCCTACTGAACAAGGTCACCACAGTCAGGGAGGGCCTACAGAACTAGGTCACCACAGTCAGGGAGGACCTACAGAACAAGGTCACCACAGTCGGGGAGGGCCTACTGAACAAGGTCACCACAGTCAGGGAGGGCCTCTAGAACAAGGTCACCACAGTCAGGGAGTGCCTACAGAACTAGGTCACCACAGTCAGGGAGGGCCTACTGAACAAGGTCACCACAGTCAGGGAGGGCCTACTGAACTAGGTCACCACAGTCAGGGAGGGCCTACAGAACAAGGTCACCACAGTCAGGGAGGGCCTACAGAACTAGGTCACCACAGTCAGGGAGGGACTACAGAACAAGGTAACATAACATAACATGCTCTAGAAATGTAACTAAAATGGAAACTACATTTGGGTGTTTGGATGCAAGATGCAGTCCAGGTGAATGATTACCATATTTGGATGGCTGAACACTTTTCAGGTACCTTTGGTAAATCTTAATTTAGATTTTATTTTTTTTGGGGGGGGGGATATAGTGATATACAGTGGTGCAAAAAAGTATTTAGTCAGCCACCAATTGTGCAAGTTCTCCCACTCAAAAAGATGAGAGAGGCCTGTAATTTTCATCATAGGTACACTTCAACTATGACAGACAGAAAATCACATTGTAGGATTTTTAATACCCCCCCCTGGTATTCCAGCGAGGATGGTGCTCATCACCTTCTGGAAGCAGCTGGGGGCGGAGCTAAGTCCAAAAGGGATGCGTGTGTATCTGAACACACCAGCATGTTTGACAAAGGCTGTGAGGTCTCTGCTGGCTGGGTGGAGGGGCACCTGAAGATAACCCTGACGCAGGTCGAGCTTGGTGGAGACTGTGGAGCCATGAAATTGTGAGGTCAGCTCCTCGGCTGTAGGCAAGGGGGACTTATCTGGGACAACAGCCTTGTTCACGGCACAGAGATCCACACAGGTCCGGATTCCACCAGACTTTTTGATTGCGATGACCAAGTTTGTAATTCAGGGGGCAGCGTTGACTGGCTCAATGATGATTTATCAGTGGTGACAGTGTTTCTTCAGTGCAGTGGGCAGCTGGGAGGAGGTTTTCTTATTCTCCATGGACTTTACAGTGTCCCAGAACTTTTTTGAGTTAGTGTTGCAGGAAGCAAATTTCTGCTTGAAAAAGCTAGCCTTGGCTTTTCTAACTGCCTGTGTATAATGGTTTCTAGCTTCCCTGAAAAGCTGCATATCACGGGGGCTGTTGGATGCTAATGCAGAACGCCATAGGATGTTTTTGTGTTGGTTAAGGGCAGTCAGGGAGGGGCTACTGAACAAGGTCACCACAGTCAGGGAGGGCCTACAGAACAAGGTCACCACAGTCAGGGAGGGCCTACAGAACTAGGTCACCACAGTCAGGGAGGGCCTACAGAACTAGGTCACCACAGTCAGGGAGGGCCTACAGAACTAGGTCCCCACAGTCAGGGAGGGCCTACTGAACTAGGTCACCACAGTCAGGGAGGGCCTACTGAACTAGGTCACCACAGTCAGGGAGGGCCTACAGAACAAGGTCACCACAGTCAGGGAGGGCCTACAGAACAAGGTCACCACAGTCAGGGAGGGCCTACAGAACAAGGTCACCACAGTCAGGGAGGGCCTACTGAACAAGGTCACCACAGTCAGGGAGGGCCTACAGAACTAGGTCACCACAGTCAGGGAGGGCCTACAGAACAAGGTCACCACAGTCAGGGAGGGCCTACAGAACTAGGTCACCACAGTCAGGGAGGGCCTCTAGAACAAGGTCACCACAGTCAGGGAGGGCCTACTGAACAAGGTCACCACAGTCAGGGAGGGCCTACTGAACAAGGTCACCACAGTCAGGGAGGGCCTACAGAACTAGGTCACCACAGTCAGGGAGGGCCTACAGAACATGTCTGGGAAGACTGATTACCTGGATGGAGAATCAATGAGAAATTATCTTGTAATAGATGGTATCCAGGAGAGCCAATAGTGAGACGTGCTGAATCAGAGGACAAAGTTCGAAAGCTGTTTTCTGAGGAGCTACAATTGGATCGACAGGTTGAGCTGGAATGTTCTCACCGGTCTGGGAAACCAGGGGGCACTAGTGGTGCCAATAGTGGTGCCAATGGAACCAGACCCGGGCCAATTGTAGTGGAATTCTTCAGGTTCAAGGATAAGCTTGCAGTCCTTGAAAAACCCAAGCGCCTTAAAAGGGTCTTTCATCTTCATCAATGAGGATTTCTCTGATTCAGTCCGTCAAAGAAGAAAGGAACTAATACCAGCCATGAAGGCTACAAGAGAACGAGGTGACATTGTACATCTGAGGTATGACAAATTGATTGTTAACTGTCCCTCCCAAGGAGTTAGGAGGAGCGACAGACACAAGTCATTCCAGTCCCCCCCCCCCCCACACACACACACAGCCTGAGTTTGTCTCTCTCAGATTACAACTGCCGATTCATGTTTGGATATATAAATACTTATATTTACCAAAGAAAGGTGTGTTCATTACTCACTTGAATCAATGCAGTTTAAGGAACAAAATACAAGACATATGCTGTCTAGGGCAGTCAAACAATATTCATGTATTGGCAATATCAGAGACTCGCTTGACTCTACTTTTGAAGATACTGAGATCTCTATACATGGATACAATTTGTTCAGGAGGGACAGAAATAGATATGGGGGGTGGAGTTGCAGTTTCATCCAGAGTCATACTCCAGCTAAACAATGTAAGGACTCAATGTTTAATGGATTAGAGGCACTATGGGTATAGGTGCATTGACCAGATTTGAAACCAATACTAGGTGGTTTCTGCTATAGGCCACCTATTGCTGATGTTAAATATTTTGATGGAATTTGTGAAATGTTGGATAAGGTTTCTGATGAAAATAGGGAAAAATATTTCTGGGGCGATTTGAATATTTTTATTTTTTAACACCAACTGTCCAATGAGAAATAAACTTTTGTTCTGTTACATTCTGTAGATCCAACAGGACCCACTTACTTTTGTTCTGTTACATTCTGTAGATCCAACAGGACCCAATTCATTGTGTTCTGTTACATTCTGTAGATCCAACTGGACCCAATTCATTGTGTTCTGTTACATTCTGTAGATCCAACTGGACCCAATTCATTGTGTTCTGTTACATTCTGTAGATCCAACTGGACCCAATTCATTGTGTTCTGTTACATTCTGTAGATCCAACAGGAACTTGATCTAAAAGACAGAAAGAAAAGAGGAAAAGTGGGATCAAATTACAATAACAACTTAACCATTAGCTTCAGTTCACTTTCTAAGGGTAATCAGTTCCCACTAGGCAAAAACTGGTTGAATCAATGTTGTTTCCACGTCATTTCAACCCCCAAAAATATATGTGATGACGTTGAATCAATGTTGTTTCCACGTCATTTCAACTCCCAAAAATCTATGTGACGACGTTGAATCAATGTTGTTTCCACGTCATTTCAACCCCCAAAAATCTATGTGATGACGTTGAATAAATGTTGTTTCCACGTCATTTCAACCTCCAAAAATCTGTGATGACGTTGAATCAATGTGGAAAACTGATTAGATTTGCAAAAATTAATCAACGTAAGGACATTTTGTCTTTCTTTCATGGAGCTTTGAATCTAAACCCAATTAGTGGTTTGACTTTAATTTCCTGAGTCACTTTACATTTCTTCAGCCAAGTAGGTCCCTCTGTAGTTGAGCCAAGGCCCAAGGGATAGGATATGAGTATGGCAGAGAGAACCAAGCCACTGAAGGAGTCCCAAATGACACCCTACTCCCTATATAGGGCACTACTTTTGACCAGAGCCCTATGGACCCTGATCAAAAGTAGTGCACTATTTATGAAGTAGGGTGTCATTGAGCACCACTGCACATAGTTTCCCCATGACATACCGTCTAGAAAAACGCTCCGGCTGTGAATGGAACCCTACTTCCTATAGTGCAATTTGGATTGAGATTACTCTTGGCATAGGCCCGGACATTTATATAGGCTGGACAACTCTATAATAACTGGAAGTTCGGTAATTAGTTTGAAATTTCCTGAAATTTCCTGATCTCCTATCCTTTTCACAGTTGGACATAGATGATCTACACACATGAGAAAATCCTATCCTCAATCCATGACCCCCCCCCCCCCCCCCCCCCCCCCCAAGTCGACACAGCGATGGCTCTCAATGAACAACACTGGACTATGTGGAAACTGGAAATCGCATATCCTGAGGCAGATTATTTATTGTAGCTGGGGACTTTAATAAAGGACATCTGAGGAAAACGCTCCCAAAATTCTATCAACATATCTCCTGGGCTGTTACTAGCCTGCTGTCACCCAGTACCCTGCCCTGAACCTTAGTTACTGTTACTAGCCTGCTATCACCCAGTACCCTGCCATGAACCTTAGTTACTGTTACTAGCCTGCTATCACCCAGTATACTGTCATGAACCTTAGTTACTGTTACTAGTCTGCTATCACCCAGTATACTGCCATGAACCTTAGTTACTGTTACTAGCCTGCTATCACCCAGTACCCTGCCATGAACCTTAGTTACTGTTACTAGCCTGCTATCACCCAGTATACTGCCATGATCCTTAGTCACTGTTACTAGCCTGCTGTCACCCAGTACCCTGCCCTGAACCTTAGTTACTGTTACTAGCCTGCTATCACCCAGTACCCTGCCATGAACCTTAGTTACTGTTACTAGTCTGCTATCACCCAGTATACTGCCATGAACCTTAGTTACTGTTACTAGCCTGCTATCACCCAGTACCCTGCCATGAACCTTAGTCACTGTTACTAGCCTGCTATCACCCAGTGCCCTGCCATGAACCTTAGTCACTGTTACTAGTCTGCTATCACCCAGTACCCTGCCATGAACCTTAGTCACTGTTACTAGCCTGCTATCACCCAGTGCCCTGCCATGAACCTTAGTCACTGTTACTAGTCTGCTATCACCCAGTATCCTGCCCTGAACCTTAGTCACTGTTACTAGCCTGCTATCACCCAGTACCCTGCCATGAACCTTAGTCACTGTTACTAGCCTGCTATCACCCAGTGCCCTGCCATGAACCTTAGTCACTGTTACTAGTCTGCTATCACCCAGTATCCTGCCCTGAACCTTAGTCACTGTTACTAGCCTGCTATCACCCAGTATACTGCCTTGAACCTTAGTCACTGTTACTAGTCTGCTATCACCCAGTACCCTGCCATGAACCTTAGTCACTGTTACTAGTCTGCTATCACCCAGTATACTGCCATGAACCTTAGTCACTGTTACTAGTCTGCTATCACCCAGTATCCTGCCCTGAACCTTAGTCACTGTTACTAGCCTGCAATCACCAAGTACCCTAACATTAACCTTAGTCACTGTTACTAGTCTGCTACCACCCAGTATACTGCCCTGAACCTTAGTTACTATTACTAGCCTGCTATCACCCAGTACCCTGCCATGAACCTTAGTCACTGTTACTAGCCTGCTATCACCCAGTATACTGCCCTGAACCTTAGTCACTGTTACTGACCAGCTACCACCCAGTACCCTGCCCTGAGCCTTAGTTACTGTTACTAGTCTGCTATCACCAAGTACCCTGCCCTGAACCTTAGTCACTGTTACTAGACGGCTACCACACGGTACTGTACCCTGAACCTTAGTCACTGTTACTAGACGGCTACCACACGGTACTCTACCCTGAACCTTAGTCACTGTTACTAGACGGCTACCACACGGTACTCTACCCTGAACCTTAGTCACTGTTACTAGCCTGCTATCACCCAGTACCCTGCCCTGAACCTTAGTCACTGTTACTAGACGGCTACCACACGGTACTCTACCTTGCACCTTAGAGACTGCTGACCTATTTGCATAGAGTCATTGAACACTAGTCACTTTAATAATGTTTACATACTGGTTTACCCACTTCATATGTACTGTATTCTAGTCAAGGCTCATCCTATATAAATACTACTTCTGTACTGTACACACCTTTCTATTCATATACTGTCCATACACACCATTATATATATATATACAGTGGGGCAAAAAAGTATTTAGTCAGCCACCAATTGTGCAAGTTCTCCCACTTAAAAAAGATGAGAGAGGCCTGTAATTTTCATCATAGGTACACTTCAACTATGACAGACAAAATGAGAAAAAAAATCCAGAAAATCACATTGTAGGATTTTTAATGAATTTATTTGCAAATTATGGTGGAAAATAAGTATTTGGTCACCTACAAACCATCAAGATTTCTGGCTCTCACAGACCTGTAAGTTATTCTTTAAGAGGCTCTTCTGTCCTCCACTCGTTACCTGTATTAATGGCACCTGTTTGAACTTGTTATCAGTATAAAAGACACCTGTCCACAACCTCAAACAGTCACACTCCAAACTCCACTATGGCCAAGACCAAAGAGCTGTCAAAGGACACCAGAAACAGAATTGTAGACCTGCACCAGGCTGGGAAGACTGAATCTGCAATAGGTAAGCAGCTTGGTTTGAAGAAATCAGCTGTGGGAGCAATTATTAGGAAATGGAAGACATACAAGACCACTGATAATCTCCCTCGATCTGGGGCTCCACGCAAGATCTCACCCCGTGGGGTCAAAATGATCACAAGAACGGTGAGCAAAAATCCCAGAACCACACGGGGGGACCTAGTGAATGACCTGCAGAGAGCTGGGACCAAAGTAACAAAGCCTACCATCAGTAACACACTACGCCGCCAGGGACTCAAATCCTGCAGTGCCAGACGTGTCCCCCTGCTTAAGCCAGTACAGGTCCAGGCCCGTCTGAAGTTTGCTAGAGAGCATTTGGATGATCCAGAAGAAGATTGGGATAATGTCATATGATCAGATGAAACCAAAATATAACTTTTTGGTAAAAACTCAACTCTTTGTGTTTGGAGGACAAAGAATGCTGAGTTGCATCCAAAGAACACCATTCCTACTGTGAAGCATGGGGTGGAAACATCATGCATTGGGGCTGTTTTTCTGCAAAGGGACCAGGACAACTGATCCGTGTAAAGGAAAGAATGAATGGGGCCATGTATCGTGAGATTTTGAGTGAAAACCTCCTTCCATCAGCAAGGGCATTGAAGATGAAACTTGGCTGGGTCTTTCAGCATGACAATGATCCCAAACACACTGCCTGGGCAACGAAGGAGTGGCTTCGTAATAAGCATTTCAAGGGCCTGGAGTGGCCTAGCCAGTCTCCAGATCTCAACCCCATAGAAAATCTTTGGAGGGAGTTGAAAGTCCGTGTTGCCCAGCAACAGCCCCAAAACATCACTGCTCTAGAGGAGATCTGCATGGAGGAATGGGCCAAAATACCAGTAACAGTGTGTGAAAACCTTGTGAAGACTTACAGAAAACGTTTGACCTCTGTCATTGCCAACAAAGGGTATATAACAAAGTATTGAAATAAACTTTTGTTATTGACCAAATACTTATTTTCCACCATAATTTGCAAATAAATTCATTAAAAATCCTACAATGTGATTTTCTGGATTTGTCTTTCTCAATTTGCCTGTCATAGTTGAAGTGTACCTAAGATGAAAATTACAGGCCTCTCTCATCTTTTTAAGTGGGAGAACTTTTTGCCCCACTGTACTGGTTTACCCACTTCATATGTACTGTATTCTAGTCAAGGCTCATCCTATATAAATACTACTTCTGTACTGTACACACCTTTCCTATTCATATACTGTCCATACACACCATTATATATATATATATATATATAATATATACAGTGCATTCAGGAAGTATTCTGACCCCTTGCCTTTTCCCACATTTTGTTACGCTACAGCCTTATTTGAAAATGGATGAAATAAAAATACATCTCATCAATCTACACACAATACCCCATAACATCAAATTGAAAGCCAATCCTCAGTAAAAGGCACATGACAGCGCTCTTTGAGTTTCAGACCATGAGAAACAAGATTCTCTGGTCTGATGAAACCAAGATTGAGCAAAGTACAGAGAGATATTTTATGAAAACCTGCTCCAGAGCGATCAGGACCTCAAACTGGTGTGAAGGTTCACCTTCCAATGGGACAACGACTCTAAGCACACACCCAAGACAACGCAGGAGTGGCTTCGGGACAAGTCTCTGAATGTCCATGAGTGGCCCAGCCAGGACTTGAACCCGATCAATAATCTCTGGTGAGACCTGAAAATAGCTGTGCAGCATCTCTCCCCATCCAGCCTGACAGAGCTTGAGAGGATTTGCAGAGAAGAACGGGGGAAACTCCCCAAATACAGGTGTGCCAAGCTTCTAGCGTCATACCCAAGAAGACTGGAGGATGTAATCGCTGCTAAATGTGCTTCAACAAAGTACCGAGTAAAGGGTCTGAATACTTATGTAAATGTAATATTTCCAGGGTTATTTGGTAATAAATCAGCAAAAATGTCAAAAATTCTGTTTTTGCTTTGTCATTATGGGGTATTGTGTGTATATTGATGAGGAAAGAAAACGATTTAATCAATTTTAGAAAAGGCTGTAACCTAACAAAATGTGGAAAACTCAAAGGGGTCTGAATACTTTCCGAAGATACTGTATCTACAGTATCAGTCAAAAGTTTGGACAGACCTACTCATTCAAGGGGTTTTCTTAATTTTTACTATGTTCTACACCGTAGAATAATAGTGAAGACATCAAAACTGTGAAATAACACACATGTAATCATGGAGTAACCCCAAAAAAGTGTCAGAATATATTTTAGATTTTAGATTCTTCAAAGTAGCCACCCTTTGCCTTGATGACAGCTTTGCACACTCATTGCATTCTCTCAACCAGCTTTACCTGGAATGCTTTTCCAACAGTCTTGAAGGAGTTCCCACATATGCTGAGCACTTGTTGGCGGCTTTTCCTTCACTCTGTGGTCCAACTCATCCCAAACCATCTCAATTGGGTTTAGATTGGGTGATTGTGGAGGCCAGGTCATCTGATGCAGCACTCCATCACTCTCCTTCTTGGTCAAATAGCCTTTACACAGCCTGGAGGTGTGTTGGCTCGTTGTCCTGGTGAAAAACAAATGATAGTCCCACTAAGTGCAAACCAGTTGGGATGGCGTATTGCTGGAGAATGCTGTGGTAGCCATGCTGGTTAAGTGTGCCTTGAATTCTAAATAAATCACAGACAGTGTCACCAGCAAAGCACACACCAGTCTAATGTCTATTGCTCGTGTTTCTTGGCCGAAGCAAGTCTCTTCTTATTATTGGCGTCCTTTAGTAGTGGTTTCTTTGCAGCTATTCGACCATGAAGGCCTGATTCACGCAGTCTCCTCTGAACAGTTTATGTTGAGATGTGTCTGTTACTTGAACTGTGAAGCATTTATTTGGGCTGCAAATTCTGAGGCTGGTAACTCTAATGAACTTATCCTCTGCAGCAGAGGTAACTCTGGGTCTTCCTTTTCCTGTGGCGGTTCTCATGAGAGCCAATTTCATCATAGGGCTTGATGGTTTTTGCAACTGCACTTGATTAAACTTTCAAAGTTCTTGAAATGTTTCGTATTGACTGACCTTCATGTCTTAAAGTAATGATGGACCAAATTTTCTTTGCTTATTTGAGCTGTTGTTGCCATAATATTTACTTGGTCTTTTACCAAATAGGGCTGTCTTCTGTATACCACCCCTACCTGGTCACAACTGATTTGCTTAAACCCATTAAAAAGGGAAGGAAATCCACTGTTTAACTTTTAACAAGGCACACTGTCACGAATATCACCGAAGGTGGCTCCCCCTTCCCATTCGGGTGGCGCTCGGTGGTCGTCGTCGCCGGTCTACTAGCTGCCACCGAAGGTGACTCCCCTTCCCGTTCGGGTGGCGCTCGGTGGTCGTCGTCGCCGGTCTACTAGCTGCTACCGATCCCTTTCTCCCCTTTTCGTTTGGTTTAGTCTAATTGGTTTCACCTGTTCCTTGTTGGGGTTTTTGGGGTTGGGATTATTTAAATTCAATTAGCCCGCCTGGGTACGTGCGGGCTTGTTCGCTGTTTTGTCAAGAAGTGTTCCTGGTTTTTGTTGGGATTGTCGCTGTACAGTGTATGTACCAGTTAGTACATTGTTGGAGTGTTTCACGCCTGTGTTTCGGCGTCACCCGTCTGTTACTGTACGGAGAATAAAGCATTTCCTCTGCCCTTTGCGCCTGACTCCACACCCATCACTCTTCGAGCGTTACACACACCTGTTAATTTAAATGCATTCCAGGTGACTACCTCATGAAGCTGGTTGAGAGAATGCCAAGAGTGTGCAAAGCTGTCATCAAGGCAAAGGGTAGCTTCTTTGAAGAATCTCAAATATAAAATATATGATGATTTCTTTAACACTTTTTTGGTTACTACATGATTCCATGTGTGTTATTTCATAGTTTTGATGTCTTCACTATTATTCTACAATGTAGAAAATATTATAAAATAAAGAAAACCCCTTGAATGAGTAGGTGTGTCCAAACTTTTGACTGGTATATATATATATGCTGATGGAAGGGCGGCTCATAGTAATGGTTGGAACACGTGTTTGCTGTATTTGAACACCTTCTCAGTGTTTTTAGATGATTTGTGTTGTCTAGTATGCTACACTGAATGTACAAAACATTAGGAACACCTTCCTAATATTGAGTTGCACCCACCCACTTTTTTGCCCTCTGAACAGCCTCAATTTGTCAGGGCATGAACGCTGTTGTCGAAAGCGTTCCACAGGAATACTGTCCCATGTTGACTCCAATTCTTCCCACAGTTGTGTGAAGTTGTTTGGATGTCCCTTGGATGGTTGACCATTCTTGATACACACAGGAAACTGTTGACCGTGAAAAAACAGTGCACCTGGCACCTACTACCATACCCCGTTCAAAAGCACTTAAATCTTTTGTCTTGTCCATTCACCCTCTGAATTCCCCCCCCCCCCCCCCCCACCACCACCACAATCCATGTCTCAACTTTCTCAAGGCTTAAAAATCCTTCTTTAACATGTCTCCTCCCCTTCATCAACACGGATTGAAGTGGATTTAAAAAGTGACATCAATACGGGATCATGGCCCAGGTTGCATAAAACACCGTAAGTTAATTTTCCTCTTATCTTTTCCCTTAAAGTTTCCTTAACTCTAAGTCAGTTGCACAAAGCATTTAGATGTGAATTTTCCCTCTTAAATTAAGTGAAAAAGTTAAGGGTGCCAATGAGGTCCCATAACTCCTTCATTCAGCATGGATATCAATGTAAACAGCAATTGTGGAGGTAAATGTTGATTTCATCTGCTCTGGTAACCAAAGGAAAACATCAACCAGCTAGCTACTAAGCTAAACAATGTAAGGTGAACGGCTAGAAAGCTAGCTGGCTAGTTAGCTATAGCTACTCTGTAAGTTAGCTTGACATGCTAGAAAGTAATAGAAACAAGTTGTGAAAAAAATGACTATCTTCTGAAGCAATTTGGTTATGGATTGTAGAAGTTCTATTTTGTTATATCACAAAATAGGACATGTGATATGATCAATTTAGCCTCAGATTATATTAAATACGATTATATCAGCACTCCTACCTTTGAGAAGCTTTGTGAATACGGGCCAAGAACTATAGGAACATTCTTAAGTGTATTCTCTCAAGAAGCCCTCTCTAAGTTGATGCCTAGTCTCTATGGCAACCAGGAAGATGCCAAATACCTTTTCCCTCTCCACCATTGTGCCATGTCTGGCCATGACACAAAAGCCTCCAGCATCATTAAGACCATGTCTTAATCAGTGACATAATCAGGCATTCAGAGGGAGTGAACTGGAATGACCCTGCAGGTTAGACTACATGGATTTCTCTGTCTCTCTCGCTCTCTGTTTAACTGTGTTTTACTTCCAATTGACTGTCTCTGTGCCCTGCTGTATATAGCTTGTATATCACCGCTGAGTAACTATCAACATCTAAGGGCGGCAGGTAGCCTAGTGGTTAGAGCATTGGGGCCTGTAACTGAAAGGTTGCTGGATCAAATCCCTGAGCTGACAAGGTAAAAAATCTGTAGTTCTGTAGTTAACCCAATGTTCTCTGGGTGCTGAAAGACACCCCCCTGCACCTTTCTGACCCACAGGGTTTGGGTTAAATGCGCAAGACACATTCAGTTGTATAACTGACTAGGTCTTTCCCTTCTCCAACTTATTGACAGACAGGGGCAAATGTATTAACATTTCTTATGTTGTAAATTTGCTGGATAAAAGCCCTATTCTTATTCTCAAATTAGCTGGGTCAGTCTGACCTGTTTAATTTATTTATTTCTTCAGATGATGAATTATACGGTGGTTCGCTTTCTTTTTGATTGGTTAAGTGAGCCTGTTTCAATCCAAATGAAAGACCTACGGTCATACTTGAGAGACCAGGTCTACTCTATAATCTCCAACATTAAGTCTTTTTTTTGTGCTCATTTTGGGGTATACTTTTCCAGTTAAAAGGTAGCCAGGCCCTTCACTATAGCTCTATTGTTTTGCTTTGGCAGTCTTTTTGGTGAGAGGTTCATGCATTTAACGGGCACTTGAGGGCCTAAATTGGTAGTGTAACCAAGCAACCGGTAAGTTGATATTCAACAGCTTGGATGCCTGTGATTTATCAGATAAAAGAATACTGATCATCTTTAAAACCAACCAGGAGCAGAAACAAGGGGCACAGCAGTGGCTACACAGGAGACGGACACAAACTGTAGCCAGGCTAGAGGCAGACTACTCTGGGGCAGTCCAGGATGAGAACGGTGGGTATTATCCTTTTCCTACATAATGACATTTCTATATATAAGGGGGAACTTTTTGTCTGTATGTTCTAATTAACTAGAGGGAATTGTTTTCTCTCTGAGGAACAAGAAGTGTCAAGAGGGATATTCTTGAAAAGAGGCCTATAACAGAATATAATTTAAATTTGTACAATTTTAAACATAATTTTTTTAAATTCTGTATTATACAATGTTACAGCAAACAAACCGTGTCTTCTAGAGGGGACGATGACGAGAACAAAGATGACCCAGTTTCTCCGATAGATAAAGAAACAACAGCATTAGTACATTCTGATAAAATGACAGACACCTCAGCCTTCCCCTCTGGTTTCAGAAGGTTCTAACATCTTTGATGTCTAATTTACTAAACTCTAGCCTTGGTAAGACATCTGGAACTGTACATAGCAAATAGTACAACTGGTCAACTTAAAAAGCTTTCGTTGGTTGTGTTATGGTTACCGTGTTCACATGTTGTACCAACCCCATAGGACAAGGACAGGAGAAATATTTAAAAGGGGATGAAAAGAGAGCAAGGGTTGTCAAGGAGTTTAAGGCTTTGTCTATGTCCCAAATGGCACCCTATTCCCTATTTAGTGCACTACTTTTAACCAGGACCTATAGCACCCTATTCCCTATTTAGTGCACTACTTTTAACCAGGAGCTATAGCACCCTATTCCCTATTTAGTGCACTACTTTTAACCAGGACCTATAGCACCCTATTCCCTATTTAGTGCACTACTTTTAACCAGGACCTATAGGGTTCTGGTAAAAAAAATTAAAGTGTCCACTACATTGGGTGTAATTTGGTTCTGGAAATTCAGGGTGATTCAATACATATCAGAAGCCTTTTTTCTTCGGCTGTCCCAATAGATAAGCGACAACTACTTCGGTGAGGTGCAAACCAAATCAAATGTTTTATTTGTCACATACACACATGGTTAGCAGATGTTATTTCTTTCTTCAGATGATGAATTATACGGTGGTTCGCTTTCTTTTTGAAGGATAAGTGAGCCTGTTGCAATCACAATGAAAGACCTACGGTCATACTTGAGAGACCAGGTCTACTCTATAATCAGTGGGACATGTTTTTACTTTTTAAAATATTTAACCAGGTAGTCTCCTTGAAGTAAGTCAGAAGACCTTTTTCCCTGGGGGGGGGAGAGATAAAACTTGGAAGGAGAATAATAAATAGCAGAGTGCTCCAGCTGTCATCATAACACAGCAGCCTCCAGACCTCCTCACTGTAATGGCTACCAGTATAGTGGATGACACTAGCGTGTCTGGAGTCCTGCTGCTGCTGCTCTGTCTCCTGCTCATCACGGCCTGGTGCCTCACTAACGCCTCACACATACCAGGTAAGACCAATGATGTATGAATGATGTGTGAATGTGTCTACGAGGGGGGGGGGGGGGGGGGGGGGGGACACACAGCCACTCTCTCTTCGTCTAACAACTATCACCACCGTGTAATATGAAATGTCATAATGTCTTTTTTTTGTTTGGTCGAAGATGAATTTTTTTTTTAGGTTTAATACATTTTGGAATTGTATCTCTAATATCTCATATAAAAGTTGATAGCCAACAGCTTACTAGAAAGACCTTGGCTATTCATCTAATATAACAGTTATTACTGTAAAAGGGTGGCAAGTAGCAATCCTGTACTAACCTGCGTCTCTACTGTACGTGCCTCTATGGCAGGTCCTTTCTTCTGGGCTGGTCTGGGTCCAATCCTGTCCTAACCTGCGTCTCTACTGTACGTGCCTCTATGGCAGGTCCTTTCTTCTGGGCTGGTCTGGGTCCAATCCTGTCCTACTCTCGGTTCATCTGGAGCGGGATAGGAACAGCCTGTAACTACTACAACAAGAGATATGGGAGTATGGTTCGGGTCTGGATCAACGGAGAAGAGACTCTCATTCTTAGCAAGTAAGTTCTGTTGAAATGGAATGGGAAAATACTCCACTCATTCAGTTCGGTGGGGGTAGGGGGTGATATTCATCAAGCGTCTCAGAGTAGATTTAAGATCCTCTACCTCCCATGTCCGTTCATTATCATTGAAAAAGTCAAAACGGATCCAAGATCAGCACTACTCGTTTGAGACTCTCTATTTATGACACTCTTGGTCTCTCACTCTCGCTGCAGGTCCTCTGCTGTCTACCATGTCCTGAAGAGTGCCCAGTACACAGCCCGGTTCGCCAGTAAACGAGGACTGCAGTGTATCGGGATGGACGGGAGAGGTATCATCTTCAACAGTGACATCCCACTCTGGAAAAAAATGAGGACATATTTTGCGAAAGGTATACGACAGAGACTTGAAGTTTATTTATTACATGATTATCTAACTCACTAACATTTTACTCACTCTTACTAGATGTCAAATTAATTTATGTTCTGGTCTGATACAGGGTTGGGATCAATTCCATTTAAAATGAAATCATATTGTATTTGTCATATGCGCTGAATACAACAGACCTTACCGTGAAATACTTACTTACAAGCCCTTAACAAACAATGCAGTTCAAGAAAGAGTTTAGAAAATATTTACCAAATAAACTAAAGTAAAAAATAATACAAAGTAACATAATAAAATAACAATAATGAGGCTAAATACAGGGGGTACCGGTACAGAGTCAATGTGGAGGCTATATACAGGGGGTACCGGTACAGAGTCAATGTGGAGACTATATACAGGGGGTACCAGTACAGAGTCAATGTGGAGACTATATACAGGGTGTACTGGTACAGAGTCAATGTGGAGGCTATATACAGGGGGTACCGGTACAGAGTCAATGTGGAGACTATATACAGGGTGTACAGGTACAGAGTCAATGTGGAGACTATATACAGGGTGTACCGGTACAGAGTCAATGTGGAGACTATATACAGGGGGTACCGGTACAGAGTCAATGTGGAGACTATATACAGGGGGTACCAGTACAGAGTCAATGTGGAGGCTATATACAGGGGGTACCAGTACAGAGTCAATGTGGAGACTATATACAGGGGGTACCGGTACAGAGTCAATGTGGAGGCTATATACAGGGGGTACCAGTACAGAGTCAATGTGGAGACTATATACAGGGGGTACCGGTACAGAGTCAATGTAGAGGCTATATACAGGGGGTACCGGTACAGAGTCAATGTGGAGACTATATACAGGGTATTACGGTACAGAGTCAATGTGGAGGCTATATACAGGGGGTACCAGTACAGAGTCAATGTGGAGGCTATATACAGGGGGTAATGGTACCGAGTCAATGTGGAGGCTATATACAGGGTATTACGGTACAGAGTCAATGTGGAGGCTATATACAGGGGGTACCAGTACAGAGTCAATGTGTGGAGGCTATATACAGGGGGTACCGGTACAGAGT
This sequence comes from Oncorhynchus clarkii lewisi, assembly GCF_045791955.1. Taxonomy (NCBI): domain Eukaryota; kingdom Metazoa; phylum Chordata; class Actinopteri; order Salmoniformes; family Salmonidae; genus Oncorhynchus; species Oncorhynchus clarkii. The sequence continues at coordinate 16,878 of NW_027259110.1, read as the reverse complement.
CAATGTGGAGGCTATATACAGTGGGTACCGGTACAGAGTCAATGTGGAGGCTATATACAGGGTATTACGGTACAGAGTCAATGTGGAGGCTATATACAGGGGGTACCGGTACAGAGTCAATGTGGAGGCTATATACAGGGGGTACCGGTACAGAGTCAATGTGGAGGCTATATACAGGGGGTACCGGTACAGAGTCAATGTGGAGGCTATATACAGGGTATTACGGTACAGAGTCAATGTGGAGGCTATATACAGGGGGTACCGGTACAGAGTCAATGTAGAGGCTATATACAGGGTGTACAGGTACAGAGTCAATGTGGAGACTATATACAGGGTGTACCGGTACAGAGTCAATGTGGAGACTATATACAGGGGGTACCGGTACAGAGTCAATGTGGAGACTATATACAGGGTATTACGGTACAGAGTCAATGTGGAGGCTATATATAGGGGGTACCGGTACCGAGTCAATGTGGAGGCTATATACAGGGGGTACCGGTACAGAGTCAATGTGGAGACTATATACAGGGTATTACGGTACAGAGTCAATGTGGAGGCTATATACAGGGGGTACCGGTACAGAGTCAATGTGGAGACTATATACAGGGTATTACGGTACAGAGTCAATGTGGAGGCTATATACAGGGGGTACCGGTACAGAGTCAATGTGGAGGCTATATACAGGGGGTACCGGTACAGAGTCAATGTGGAGGCTATATACAGGGGGTACCGGTACAGAGTCAATGTGGAGGCTATATACAGGGTGTACCGGTACAGAGTCAATGTGGAGGCTATATACAGGGTATTACGGTACACAGTCAATGTGGAGGCTATATACAGGGTGTACCGGTACCGAGTCAATGTGGAGGCTATATACAGGGGGGTACCGGTACAGAGTCAATGTGGAGGCTATATACAGGGTATTACGGTACAGAGTCAATGTGGAGGCTATATACAGGGGGTACCAGTACAGAGTCAATGTGGAGGCTATATACAGGGGGTAATGGTACCGAGTCAATGTGGAGGCTATATACAGGGTATTACGGTACAGAGTCAATGTGGAGGCTATATACAGGGGGTACCAGTACAGAGTCAATGTGTGGAGGCTATATACAGGGGGTACCGGTACAGAGTCAATGTGGAGGCTATATACAGTGGGTACCGGTACAGAGTCAATGTGGAGGCTATATACAGGGGGTACCGGTACAGTCAATGTGGAGGCTATATACAGTGGGTACCGGTACAGAGTCAATGTGGAGGCTATATACAGGGGGTACCAGCACAGAGTCAATGTGTGGAGGCTATATACAGGGGGTACCGGTACAGAGTCAATGTGGAGGCTATATACAGTGGGTACCGGTACAGAGTCAATGTGGAGGCTATATACAGGGGGTACCGGTACAGAGTCAATGTGGAGGCTATATACAGGGGGTACCGGTACAGAGTCAATGTGGAGGCTATATATAGGGGGTACCGGTACAGAGTCAATGTAGAGGCTATATACAGGGTGTACAGGTACAGAGTCAATGTGGAGACTATATACAGGGTGTACCGGTACAGAGTCAATGTGGAGACTATATACAGGGGGTACCGGTACAGAGTCAATGTGGAGACTATATACAGGGTATTACGGTACAGAGTCAATGTTGAGGCTATATATAGGGGGTACCGGTACCGAGTCAATGTGGAGGCTATATACAGGGGGTACCGGTACAGAGTCAATGTGGAGACTATATACAGGGTATTACGGTACAGAGTCAATGTGGAGGCTATATACAGGGGGTACCGGTACAGAGTCAATGTGGAGACTATATACAGGGTATTACGGTACAGAGTCAATGTGGAGGCTATATACAGGGGGTACCGGTACAGAGTCAATGTGGAGGCTATATACAGGAGGTACCGGTACAGAGTCAATGTGGAGGCTATATACATGGGGTACCAGTACAGAGTCAATGTGGAGGCTATATACAGGGGGTACCGGTATGGAGTCAATGTGGAGGCTATATACAGGGGGTACCAGTACAGAGTCAATGTGGAGGCTATATACAGGGGGTACCGGTACTGAGTTAATGTGGAGGCTATATACAGGGGGTACCGGTACAGAGTCAATGTGGAGGCTATATACAGGGGGTACCGGTATGGAGTCAATGTGGAGGCTATATACAGGGGGTACCGGTATGGAGTCAATGTGGAGGCTATATACAGGGGGTACCGGTACAGAGTCAATGTGGAGGCTATATACAGGGGGTACCGGTATGGAGTCAATGTGGAGGCTATATACAGGGGGTACCAGTACAGAGTCAATGTGGAGGCTATATACAGGGGGTACCAGTACAGAGTCAGTGTGGAGGCTATATACAGGGGGTACCGGTACTGAGTTAATGTGGAGGCTATATACAGGGGGTACCGGTATGGAGTCAATGTGGAGGCTATATACAGGGGGTACCGGTATGGAGTCAATGTGGAGGCTATATACAGGGGGTACCGGTATGGAGTCAATGTGGAGGCTATATACAGGGGGTACCGGTACAGAGTCAATGTGGAGGCTATATACAGGAGGTACCGGTACAGAGTCAATGTGGAGGCTATATACATGGGGTACCAGTACAGAGTCAATGTGGAGGCTATATACAGGGGGTACCGGTACTGAGTTAATGTGGAGGCTATATACAGGGGGTACCGGTATGGAGTCAATGTGGAGGCTATATACAGGGGGTACCAGTACAGAGTCAATGTGGAGGCTATATACAGGGGGTACCGGTACTGAATTAATGTGGAGGCTATATTCAGGGGGTACCGGTACAGAGTCAATGTGGAGGCTATATACAGGGGGTACCGGTATGGAGTCAATGTGGAGGCTATATACAGGGGGTACCGGTACAGAGTCAATGTGGAGGCTATATACAGGGGGTACCGGTACAGAGTCAGTGTGGAGGCTATATACAGGGGGTACCGGTATGGAGTCAATGTGGAGGCTATATACAGGGGGTACCAGTACAGAGTCAATGTGGAGGCTATATACAGGGGGTACCAGTACAGAGTCAATGTGGAAGCTATATACAGGGGGTACTGGTACCGAGTCAATGTGGAGGCTATATACAGGGTATTACGGTACAGAGTCAATGTGGAGGCTATATACAGGGGGTACCAGTACAGAGTCAATGTGTGGAGGCTATATACAGGGGGTACCGGTACAGAGTCAATGTGGAGGCTATATACAGGGGGTACCGGTATGGAGTCAATGTGGAGGCTATATACAGGGGGTACCGGTACAGAGTCAATGTGGAGGCTATATACAGGGGGTACCGGCACAGAGTCAGTGTGGAGGCTATATACAGGGGGTACCGGTATGGAGTCAATGTGGAGGCTATATACAGGGGGTACCGGTATGGAGTCAATGTGGAGGCTATATACAGGGGGTACCATTACAGAGTCAATGTGGAGGCTATATACAGGGGGTACTGGTACCGAGTCAATGTGGAGGCTATATACAGGGTATTACGGTACAGAGTCAATGTGGAGGCTATATACAGGGGGTACCAGTACAGAGTCAATGTGTGGAGGCTATATACAGGGGGTACCGGTACAGAGTCAATGTGGAGGCTATATACAGGGGGTACCGGTATGGAGTCAATGTGGAGGCTATATACAGGGGGTACCGGTATGGAGTCAATGTGGAGGCTATATACAGGGGGTACCGGTACAGAGTCAGTGTGGAGGCTATATACAGGGGGTACCGGTATGGAGTCAATGTGGAGGCTATATACAGGGGGTACCAGTACAGAGTCAATGTGGAGGCTATATACAGGGGGTACCAGTACAGAGTCAGTGTGGAGGCTATATACAGGGGGTACCGGTACTGAGTTAATGTGGAGGCTATATACAGGGGGTACCGGTATGGAGTCAATGTGGAGGCTATATACAGGGGGTACCGGTATGGAGTCAATGTGGAGGCTATATACAGGGGGTACCGGTATGGAGTCAATGTGGAGGCTATATACAGGGGGTACCGGTACAGAGTCAGTGTGGAGGCTATATACAGGGGGTACCGGTACAGAGTCAGTGTGGAGGCTATATACAGGGGGTACCGGTACAGAGTCAATGTGGAGGCTATATACAGGGGGTACCGGTACAGAGTCAATGTGGAGGCTATATACAGGGGGTACCGGTACAGAGTCAATGTGGAGGCTATATACAGGGGGTACCGGTACAGAGTCAATGTGGAGGCTATATACAGGGGGCACCGGTACAGAGTCAATGTGGAGGCTATATATAGGGGGTACCGGTACAGAGTCAATGTGGAGGCTATATACAGGGGGTACCGGTACAGAGTCAATGTGGAGGCTATATACAGGGGGTACCGGTACAGAGTCAATGTGGAGGCTATATACAGGGGGTACCGGTACAGAGTCAATGTGGAGACTATATACAGGGTGTACCGGTACAGAGTCAATGTGGAGGCTATATACAGGGGGTACTGGTACAGAGTCAATGTGGAGGCTATATACAGGGGGTACCGGTATGGAGTCAATGTGGAGGCTATATACAGGGGGTACCGGTACAGAGTCAGTGTGGAGGCTATATACAGGGGGTACCGTTATGGAGTCAATGTGGAGGCTATATACAGGGGGTACCAGTACAGAGTCAATGTGGAGGCTATATACAGGGGGTACCAGTACAGAGTCAGTGTGGAGGCTATATACAGGGGGTACCGGTACTGAGTTAATGTGGAGGCTATATACAGGGGGTACCGGTATGGAGTCAATGTGGAGGCTATATACAGGGGGTACCGGTAGGGAGTCAATGTGGAGGCTATATACAGGGGGTACCGGTATGGAGTCAATGTGGAGGCTATATACAGGGGGTACCGGTACAGAGTCAGTGTGGAGGCTATATACAGGGGGTACCGGTACAGCGTCAGTGTGGAGGCTATATACAGGGGGTACCAGTACAGAGTCAATGTGGAGGCTATATACAGGGGGTACCGGTACAGAGTCAATGTGGAGGCTATATACAGGGGGTACCGGTACAGAGTCAATGTGGAGGCTATATACAGGGGGTACCGGTACAGAGTCAATGTGGAGGCTATATACAGGGGGTACCGGTACAGAGTCAATGTGGAGGCTATATACAGGGGGTACCGGTACAGAGTCAATGTGGAGGCTATATATAGGGGGTACCAGTACAGAGTCAATGTGGAGGCTATATACAGGGGGTACCGGTACAGAGTCAATGTGGAGGCTATATATAGGGGGTACCGGTACAGAGTCAATGTGGAGGCTATATACAGGGGGTACCGGTACAGAGTCAATGTGGAGGCTATATACAGGGGGTACCAGTACAGAGTCAATGTGGAGGCTATATACAGGGGGTACCGGTACAGAGTCAATGTGGAGACTATATACAGGGTGTACCGGTACAGAGTCAATGTGGAGGCTATATACAGGGGGTACTGGTACAGAGTCAATGTGGAGGCTATATACAGGGGGTACCGGTACAGAGTCAATGTGGAGACTATATACAGGGTGTACCGGTACAGAGTCAATGTGGAGGCTATATACAGGAGGTACTGGTACAGAGTCAATGTGGAGGCTATATACAGGGTGTACCGGTACAGAGTCAATGTGGAGGCTATATACAGGGGGTACCGGTACAGAGTCAATGTGGAGGCTATATACAGGGGGTACCAGTACCGAGTCAATGTGGAGGCTATATACAGGGGGTACCGGTACAGAGTCAATGTGGAGGCTATATACAGGGGGTACCGGTACAGAGTCAATGTGGAGGCTATATACAGGGGGTACCGGTACAGAGTCAATGTGGAGGCTATATACAGGGGGTACCGGTACAGAGTCAATGTGGAGGCTATATATAGGGGGTACCAGTACAGAGTCAATGTGGAGGCTATATACAGGGGGTACCGGTACAGAGTCAATGTGGAGGCTATATACAGGGGGTACCGGTACCGAGTTAATGTGTGGTGGTACAGGTTAGTCGATACTCTACCATTCAAAAGTTTGTGGTCACTTAGAAATGTCCTTGTTTTTGAAAGAAAAGCACATTTTTTGTCTATTAACATAACATCAAATTGATCAGAAATGCAGTGTAGACATTGTTAATGTTGTAATTTACTACTGTAGCTGGAAACGGCAGATTTTTTCAAATGGAATATCTACATAGGAGTACAGAGGCCCATTATCAGCAACCATCACTCCTGTGGTCCAATGGCACGTTGTGTTAGCTAATCCAAGTTTATCATTTTAAAAGGCTGATTTATCAATAGAAAACCCTTTTACAATTACGTTAGCACAGCTGAAAACTGTTGTTCTGATTAAAGAAGCAATAAAACTGTCCTTCTTTAGGCTAGTTGAGTATCTGGAGCATCAGCATTTGTGGGTTCGATTACAGGCTCAAAATATCAAAAAACAAATAACTTTCTTCTGAAAATCTTCAGTCTTTTCTTGTTTTGAAAAATGAAGGCTATTACATGTGAGGACAAGAGGACAAGTACATTAGAGGACAAGTACATTAGAGTGTCTAGTTTGAGAAACAGACGCCTCACAAGTCCTCAACTGGCAGCTTCATTAAAAAGTACCCGCAAAACATCAGCCTCAACGTCAACCGTGAAGAGGCGACTCCAGGATGCTGGCCTTCTAGACAGTTACTCTGTCCAGTGGCTGTGTTCTTTTGCCCATCTTAATCTTTTATTTTTAATGGCCAGTCTGAGATATGGCTTTTTCTTTGCAACTCTGCCTAGAAGGCCAGCATCCTGGAGTCGCCTCTTCACTGTTGACGTTGAGACTGGTGTTTTGCGGGTACTATTTCATGTAAAATAGTCTGGTGCCCATTTTTATTAATTGTATAGGGTGATTTCAATTCACTCAATGAAATTCTTCCTGAATTGTCTGAATTGAAATGGAATTGAGCCCATCCTTGGTGTTGTGTGTGTCAGCTCTGACAGGGCCTGGTCTGCAGCGGACAGTAGGGATCTGTGTGAGTGCAACAGACAGGCACCTGGAGCGTCTGCAGGAGATGACTGACCCCTCTGGACACGTAGATGTTCTCAACCTGCTGAGATGCATCGTAGTGGACATTTCTAACAAACTGTTCCTCAGGGTGCCTCTCAACGGTCAGTGGCAGGGTGTGTGTGTGTGTGCGGGGGGAGGGGGTTTGTCTGTGTGGGTGTGCCTGCATGCATGTGGGGACGTCTGTTCTCTGTCCTGGCACCTCAATGGTGGAATCAGCTTCCCCCTGAAGCTTGGACAGCAGAGTCCCTGCCCATCTTCCAGAAACATCTGAAACCCTACCTCTTCAAAGAGTAACTTAAATAATATCACCCCCCCCCCCCTTCTCACATCAATCCCCCCCACCCCTTTACTAGTTCTGACTGCTGATAGCTACTTTATTGAGGAAAAGTGTACATACTATGACTGTGATATGTGGTTGTCCCACCTGGCTATGTTAAGATGAATACATTAGCTGTTAGTGGCTCAGGATAAGAGAGTATGTTAAATTACTCACTACTGTAAGTAGCTCTGGATAAGAGTCTGCTACTGTAACTCTCTCTGGATAAGAGAGTCTGTTAAACTACTCACTACTGTAAGTAGCTCTGGATAAGAGTCTGCTAAACGACTCACTACTGTCAATGTAATGTAAATGGACATCCTTAACACATTGAATTATGCCAAGCTTTGACTGTGTGCCTTGTACTTTATGTAACTCAGAGAAAGAGCTGCTATTGAAGATTCAACACTACTTTGACACCTGGCAAACGGTTCTGATCAAGCCTGATATCTTCTTCAAATGTGGATGGATGTACAAGAGGCATCAACAAGCAGCGTAAGTTCACACGTTAAAGTCTCTATGTGGTGATTGGTGATGGTCACTGGTGATGGTCACTGGTGATGGTCACTCGTCGGAGGGGGGGGTTGCGTAAATGAAGGTGTGTAGTAGTTTTGTAGAAGGTGTGTAGTTTAATCAAGTGTTTTGACGTCTTGTCTCTAGCAAGGAGCTACAGGACGTGATGGAAAGCCTTATCGAAACCAAAAGAAGAATTATCAGTGAAGCTGAAAAACTGGATGATGATATTGACTTCACCTCAGAACTCATCTTCGCCCAGGTCTGTTCTGCTGATTAATTGAAATCATATCATTGTATAGGGTGTCACTAAGAGAAACCTGTCGATCTTATACTCTCTCGGTGTGTGTGTGTGTGTGTGTGTTGACCAGAACCATGGAGAGCTGTCGGCGGACGACGTGAGACAGTGTGTGTTGGAGATGGTGATAGCAGCCCCAGACACTCTGTCCATCAGTCTGTTCTTCATGCTCATGCTGCTGAAGCAGAACCCTGAGGTGGAGATGAGGATTGTAGAGGAGATCAGCACTCTCATGGGTGACTATGCTCACACCTTTCAAATAAAGGGGGTTTCAACAGTTAGGTGGAATTTCTAATAATATATAATATATGCCACATAGCAGACGATTTTATCCAAAGCGACAGCAACTTACAGTACAGTGAGTGCATCTATTTTTAGTATGTGTTAATGATCTCTGCGGGACCCACAATCTTGCTGGCACCATACTCTTACTCTCTGAACCACCCTTGACTAATAATTGAGACAAATATCTCACGGATGACAAATTATATATTTTAGGCACACCATGCTGACAATCTCATGTTCACTTCTATCCACAGGAGAGAATGATGTAATGACAGTTGACTTCCAGAACTTCAGAGTGCTGGAGAGTTTTATCAATGAGTCCATGAGGTTCCATCCTGTGGTAGACTTCACCATGAGGAAGGCGCTGGAAGATGACGTCATCGATGGGACCAAGGTTTCCAAGGGAACCAACATCATCCTCAACATAGGGCTCATGCACAAAACTGAGTTCTTCCCCAAACCCAACGAATTCAGCTTGGAAAACTTTGATAAAACTGTAAGTGAGAGTTGGGGTGGTCCTAATTGCTTAAAAGCATTACATTGCAAACTGTTGTCATAATTGATGGACAGGTCTGTGAAATTATTCAGAAGTAGCATGTGGTTTACCTGGTTCCAGATCTGTTTGTGTTGTCTTGCTAACTCCATTGATTCATGCCGAACATTATAACGACCGTAGGAGTTGGCAAGACAGCACAAAACGATCTGGTACCAGGCTATGGTTGACCTCTCCTTTTTTCCATCAGGTGCCCAGTCGTTTCTTCCAGCCGTTCGGCTGTGGCCCCCGCTCCTGTGTGGGTAAACACATTGCCATGATGATGATGAAGGCTGTCCTGGTGACGCTGTTGTCGCGGTACACGGTGTGTCCTCGTCATGGCAACACACTGAGCAGCATCAGGCAGACAAACAACCTGTCACAGCAACCCGTGGAGGATGAACACAGTCTGGCAATGAGGTTCATACCAAGACAGATGACCATAACCTAACCACAACCACTACTGACCACCACCACTACTGACCACAACCACTATTGACCACAACCACTATTGACCACAACCACTACTGAGCACCACCACCACTACTGACCACAACCACCACTACTGACCACAACCACCACTACTGACCACAGCCACTACTGACCACAACCACTACTGACCACTACAACCAATATAACCTGTCCTGATCCAAAAACCTGTCACAGCAACCTGTTGAGAATGAACATGAACACAGCCTGACCATGAGGGTCATACCCAGAATGACACAAGCAGCCTCCACTGACCACAACCAGCCTCCACTGACCACAACCAGCCACCACTGACCACAACCAGCCTCCACTGACCACAACCAGCCTCCACTGACCACAACCAGCCTCCACTGACCACAACCAGCCTCCACTGACCACAACCGGTCACTACTAACCACAACCAGCCACCAGCCACCACTGACCACAACCAGCCTCCACTGACCACAACCAGCCTCCACTGACCACAACCAGCCACCACTGACCACAACCAGCCACCACTGACCACAACCAGTCACCACTGACCACAACCAGTCACCAGCCTCCACTGACCACAACCAGCCTCCACTGACCACAACCAGCCTCCACTGACCACAACTAGCCACCACTGACCACAACTAGCTACCAATGACCACAACCAGCCGCCACTGACCACAACCGGCCAGTTATCACTGACCACAACCAGACAGTTATCACTGACCACAACCAGCCTCCACTGACCACAACCAGCCTCCACTGACCACTGACCACTGACCACAACCAGGCACCACTGACCACAACCAGCCACCACTGACCACAACCGGTCACCACTGACCACAACCAGCCTCCACTGACCACAATCAGCCTCCACTGACCACAACCAGCCTCCACTGACTACAACCAGTCACCAGCCACCACTGACCACAACCGGTCACCACTGACCACAACCAGCCTCCACTGACCACAACTAGCCATCACTGACCACAACTAGCCACCACTGACCACAACCAGCCACCACTGACCACAACCAGCCTCCACTGACCACAACCAGCCACCACTGACCACAACCAGCCACCACTGACCACAACCAGCCACCACTGACCACAACCAGCCGCCACTGACCACAACCGGCCAGTTACCACTGACCACAACCAGCCTCCACTGACCTAGAACCAGCCTCCACTGACCAAAACCAGCCTCCACTGACCACAACCAGCCACCACTGACCACAACCAGTCACCACTGACCTAGAACCAGCCTCCACTGACCACAACCAGCCTCCACTGACCACAACCAGCCTCCACTGACCACAACCAGCCACCACTGACCACAACCAGTCACCACTGACCACAACCAGTCACCAGCCACCACTGACCACAACCACAACCAGCCACCACTGACCACAACCAGCCACCAGCCTCCACTGACCACAACCAGCCTCCACTGATCACAACCAGCCCCCACTGACCACAGCCGGCCTCCACTGACCACAACCGGCCTTCACTGATCATAACCAGCCACCACTGACCACAACCGGCCTCCGTTGGCCACAACCAGCCTCCACTGACCACAACCAGCCTCCACTGACCACAACCAGCCACCACTGACCACAACCAGCCACCACTGACCACAAGCGGCCTCCACTGATCATAACCAGCCACCACTGACCACAACCAGCCTCCACTGACCGCAACCAGCCACCACTGACCATATCCACTGACCTGGTCGGTGGAGGAGAATGACCACAACCAACACTGACTTTTACCTCTGACCATAACCAGGACTGACCACAACCATCAATAATCTGACCACAACCAACACTGACCAAACTGACCTCACCACAACCAACGCCAACCACACTGACCTGACAGGTGGAGGATGAACACAGCCTGACCCTGCCCAGAAGGATCACACATTTTACTGGCCACTTGATCACAACAGCTGAGACACACCTAGCACTGACCATTACATGTAAATACATGAGTTACCAAGACTGTACAAACAGATATGGGACCAGGTACTACTACCGCTGGGCTATAGTCAATACTTCTCCTGTTTAAAGGCTACTATCCCACAGCTATAATACAGTATTGCTACACTAGACTACATTTTCAACACTAGTCTGTGCATTTTTTTAACTTATTTTCTTGTTGTAAAATTACAATTTCTAGTTGTTTTTAAAACCATGTCATTAAAAATGTATAAGGAATAGTTTGTATCATGTGCATAACTACTGTAAACATTTACTCAATAAAATTACAATTGTGTAATAAATATCTTTGTAAAACAATTGTTATCCTCAGGTCTTGAATCTTAAACCTCTTTTGATATGGTTAATTGATATGGTTTGATATGGTTAATTGATATGGTTTGATATGGTTAATTGATATGGTTTGATATGGTTAATTGATATGGTTTGATATGGTTAATTGATATGGTTTGATATGGTTAATTGATATGGTTTGATATGGTTAATTGATATGGTTAATTGATATGGTTAATTGATATGGTTAATTTATATGGTTAATTGATATGGTTAATTTATATGGTTAATTGATATGGTTAATTGATATGGTTAATTTATATGGTTAATTGATATGGTTAATTTATATGGTTAATTGATATGGTTAATTTATATGGTTAATTGATATGGTTAATTTATATGGTTAATTGATATGGTTTGATATGGTTAATTTATATGGTTAATTGATATGGTTAATTTATATGGTTAATTGATATGGTTAATTTATATGGTTAATTGATATGGTTAATTTATATGGTTAATTGATATGGTTAATTTATATGGTTAATTGATATGGTTTGATATGGTTAATTGATATGGTTTGATATGGTTAATTGATGCGCTGTACTGCAGCGCCAGCTGTGCCATCAGAGTCCTGGGTTCGCGCCCAGGCTCTGTCGTAACCGGCCGCGACCGGGAGGTCCGTGGGGCGACGCACAATTGGCCTAGCGTCGCCCGGGTTAGGGAGGGCTTGGTCGGTAGGGGTGTCCTTGTCTCATCGCGCACCAGCGACACCTGTGGCGGGCTGGGCGCAGTGTACGCTAGCCAAGGTGGCCAGGTGCACAGTGTTTCCTCCGGCGCATTGGTGCGGCTGGCTTCCGGGTTGGATGTGCGCTGTGTTAAAGAAGCAGCGGCTTGGTTGGTTGTGTATCGGAGGACGCATGACTTTCAACCTTCGTCTCTCCCGAGCCCGTACGGGAGTTGTAGCGATGAGACAAGATAGTAGCTACTACAACAATTGGATACTACGAAATTGGGGAGAAAAAGGGGTAAAATTCAAACAAAAATATATGTATATGATATGGTTAATTGATATGGTTAATTGATATGGTTAATTGATATGGTTAATTGATATGGTTTGATATGGTTAATGGTGGTAGCAGAAATGGGACATACTGTCTTGTGTCTGAATACCTATACTAGAGCACTACGTACAGTACCAGTCAAAAGTTTGGACACTCCTACTAATTCAAGGGTTTTTCTTTATTTTACTATTTTCTACATTGTAGAATAATAGTGAAGACATCAAAACTATTAAATAACACATATGGAATCATGTAGTTACCAAAAAAAAGTGTTAAATCAAAATATATTTAAAATTTTAGATTTGACAAAGTAGCCACCCTTTTCCTCATACTCACGGGGCGGCAGGGTAGCCTAGTGGTTAGAGTGTAGAGGCGGCAGGGTAGCCTAGTGGTTAGAGTGTAGAGGTGGCAGGGTAGCCTATTGGTTAGAGTGTAGAGGCGGCAGGGTAGCCTAGTGGTTAGAGTGTAGAGGTGGCAGGGTAGCCTAGTGGTTAGAGTGTAGAGGTGGCAGGGTAGCCTAGTGGTTAGAGTGTAGAGGTGGCAGGGTAGCCTAGTGGTTAGAGTGTAGAGGTGGCAGGGTAGCCTAGTGGTTAGAGTGTAGAGGCGGCAGGGTAGCCTAGTGGTTAGAGTGTAGAGGTGGCAGGTAGCGTAGTGGTTAGAGTGTAGAGGTGGCAGGGTAGCCTAGTGGTTAGAGTGTAGAGGTGGCAGGTAGCCTAGTGGTTAGAGTGTAGAGGTGGCAGGGTAGCCTATTGGTTAGAGTGTAGAGGTGGCAGGGTAGCCTAGTGGTTAGAGTGTAGAGGTGGCAGGGTAGCCTAGTGGTTAGAGTGTAGAGGTGGCAGGTAGCCTAGTGGTTAGAGTGGTGTGGTGGCAGGTAGCCTAGTGGTTAGAGTGTAGAGGTGGCAGGTAGCCTAGTGGTTAGAGTGTGGAGGTGGCAGGGTAGCCTAGTGGTTAGAGTGTAGAGGTGGCAGGGTAGCCTAGTGGTTAGAGTGTAGAGGTGGCAGGGTAGCCTAGTGGTTAGAGTGTAGAGGTGGCAGGGTAGCCTAGTGGTTAGAGTGTAGAGGTGGCAGGTAGCCTAGTGGTTAGAGTGTAGAGGTGGCAGGGTAGCCTAGTGGTTAGAGTGTAGAGGTGGCAGGGCAGCCTAGTGGTTAGAGTGTAGAGGTGGCAGGGTAGCCTAGTGGTTAGAGTGTAGAGGTGGCAGGGTAGCCTAGTGGTTAGAGTGTAGAGGTGGCAGGGTAGCCTAGTGGTTAGAGTGTAGAGGTGGCAGGGTAGCCTAGTGGTTAGAGTGTAGAGGTGGCAGGGTAGCCTAGTGGTTAGAGTGTAGAGGTGGCAGGGTAGCCTAGTGGTTAGAGTGTAGAGGTGGCAGGGTAGCCTAGTGGTTAGAGTGTAGAGGTGGCAGGGTAGCCTAGTGGTTAGAGTGTAGAGGTGGCAGGGTAGCCTAGTGGTTAGAGTGTAGAGGTGGCAGGGTAGCCTAGTGGTTAGAGTGTAGAGGCGGCAGGGTAGCCTAGTGGTTAGAGTGTAGAGGTGGCAGGGTAGCCTAGTGGTTAGAGTGTAGAGGTGGCAGGGTAGCCTAGTGGTTAGAGTGTAGAGGTGGCAGGGTAGCCTAGTGGTTAGAGTGTAGAGGCGGCAGGGTAGCCTAGTGGTTAGAGTGTAGAGGTGGCAGGGTAGCCTAGTGGTTAGAGTGTAGAGGTGGCAGGGTAGCCTAGTGGTTAGAGTGTAGAGGTGGCAGGGTAGCCTAGTGGTTAGAGTGTAGAGGTGGCAGGGTAGCCTAGTGGTTAGAGTGTAGAGGTGGTAGGGTAGCCTAGTGGTTAGAGTGTAGAGGCGGCAGGGTAGCCTAGTGGTTAGAGCATTGGACTAGCAAGGTTGCAAGTTCAAATCACCGAGCTGACAAGGTAAAAATCTGTCGTTCTGCCCCTGAACAGGCAGTTAACCCACTGTTCCTAGGCCGTCATTGAAAATAAGAATTTGTTCTAAACTGACCTGCCTAGTTAAATAAAGGTAAAAAAATATATATAATAAATACTGGGTCTCATGCCTCAATGGGCTTATCCTCTGCAGCAGAGGTAACTCTGGGTCCTCCTTTCCTGTGGTGGTCCTCATGAGATCCAGTTTCATAATAGCGTTTGATGGTTTTTGCGACAGCACTTGAAGAAACTTTCAAAGTTCTGGAAATGTTCTGTATTGACTGACCTTCATCTCTTACAGTAATGATGGACTGTCATTTCTCTTTGCATATTTGAGCTGTTTTGCCATAATATGGACTTGGTATTTTAACAAATAGTTCTGCCTTTTATATACCAACTGATTGGCTCAACTGATTGGCATTAAGAAGGAAATAAATTCCACAAATAAACTTATAAGGCACACCTGTTAATTGAAATGCATTCCAGGTGACAACCTCATGAAGCTGGTTGAGAGAATTCAAAGAGTGTGCAAAGCTGTCATCAAGGCAAAGGGTAGCTTCTTTGAAGAATCTCAAATATATTATGATTTGCTTAACACTTTTTTTGGTTACTACATGATTCCATGTGTGTTATTTCATAGTTTTGATGTCTTCACTATTATTCTATCATGCAGAAGAACCCTTTAATGTGTAGGTGTGTCCAAACTTTGTACTGTATTTAAATATATTTCAGTTTAATATTTTATACATTTGCAAAAATGTATAAATACATTCCATGAAATAACAAACAAAAGTGTAAATCGTAGCCATTTATAGTTTATTTGCCTAAGCATGACCTTCATCCACGTACCAATTTGTTTTCCAAACATTTATTTTGCGTGTCAGCAATTAGACATTGTTTAAGTTAGCCCCCTAGTACCCTACCTGAGCTCTTTATTAAGCCGTGAAAAGCATCTCTCTTCAAATACTGAGGTCATAGAGTTAGCGAAGTTGGGTTATTTCTGTAGCAAATGAAAATAGGCATTTTTATATCAGAAAATGTAGACTTATCATACCCATATGTTAAGAACAGACAACAAATACTTTGTGAAATGTTGTTGAGGTTCTTGTTCTGTAAGGATGAGACCGTTTCTCTATATCCTTCACCACCCGCTGTCTAGCTAAAATGTCTTGCATAGAAGCATTCTTCTGAGAAAGCGTAAGGTGTTTATTTCCTTTCAGAAGGCTGTGTATCTTGTTTTACCGTATTATAATCTAAATGCTAAATTGCAGATTGTGCAGAATATATTGTTGTCATCTCCAAAGCGTCCCACCAGTGTATTGGCGCCGCTCTTTTTTCAAACTATATTATGGTTTTACATTTTATATTTTCTTGTTGAATTCATAATCTCTCCCTTTTAACTGTTCTAATCGTTGTTAATAATACCGAATGTTTTCTAAACCTCCGATGATCAGGTACAGAGTCTGTTAGAGGGGATCAGTTTAAGCAAAGTGAGGTGTACATTTTTATTATTATTTTTAAATCGCTGATCTACAAATAGTCGTCCATGCTAAATTAATAGGCTTAGTGCGATTACGTTTCGTACGCTGCGCCTCCCCGTTTCGTACGCTGCGCCTCCCCGTTTCGTACGCTGCGCCTCCCCGTTTCGTACGCTGCGCCTCCCCGTTTCGTACGCTGCGCCTCCCCGTTTCGTACGCTGCGCCTCCCCGTTTCGTACGCTGCGCCTCCCCTAGTTTAAGAGACCCCCCCCCCCCCCCACACCAAAACACTCCCGTACAACCAGACATTGAATGATTGATTGGAGACAGCTTGTGTCCATTAAAGAGCATTTCCTAGGGGTTTCTGCCTGCAGCCCAGTGGATAGGGTTAGGGTTAGGGTTAGGGTTAGGGTTAGGGTTAGGGTTAGGGTTAGGGGTTAGGGTTAGGGGTTAGGGTTAGGGTTAGGGTTAGGGTTAGCAGCCCAGTGGATAGGGTTAGGGTTAGGGTTAGGGTTAAGGTTAGGGTTAGGGGTTAGGGTTAGGGTTAGGGTTAGCAGCCCAGTGGATAGGGTTAGGGTTAGGGTTAGGGTTAAGGTTAGGGTTAGGGTTAGGGTTAGCAGCCCAGTGGATAGGGTTAGGGTTAGGGTTAGGGTTAAGGTTAGGGTTAGGGTTAGGGTTAGCAGCCCAGTGGATAGGGTTAGGGTTAGGGTTAGGGTTAGGGTTAGGGTTAGC
>NW_027259109.1:0-40760 GCF_045791955.1 Oncorhynchus clarkii lewisi | reverse complement strand
GACCTACTACTTCTGCTACTACTACTGAGGTAATGACGTACTACTACTACTACTACTGAGGTAATGACCTACTACTACTACTACTACTACTACTGAGGTAATGACCTACTACTACTACTACTACTGAGGTAATGACCTACTACTACTACTACTACTACTACTACTACTACTACTGAGGTAATGACCTACTACTACTACTACTACTACTACTGCTGAGTTAATGACCTACTACTACTACTACTACTGAGGTAATGACCTACTACTACTACTACTACTACTACTGAGGTAATGACCTACTACTACTACTGAGGTAATGACCTACTACTACTACTACTGAGTTAATGACCTACTACTACTACTACTACTACTACTGAGGTAATGACCTACTACTACTACTACTGAGGTAATGACCTACTACTACTGCTACTGAGGTAATGACCTACTACTACTACTACTACTACTACTATTGAGGTAATGACCTACTACTACTACTGAGGTAATGACCTACTACTACTACTACTACTGAGGTAATGACCTAGTACTACTACTACTACTACTACTGAGGTAATGACCTACTACTACTACTGAGGTAATGACCTACTACTACTACTGAGGTAATGACCTACTACTACTACTGAGGTAATGACCTACTACTACTACTACTACTGAGGTAATGACCTACTACTACTACAACTACTACTGAGGTAATGACCTACTCCTACTACTACTACTACTGCTGAGTTAATGACCTACTACTACTACTGAGGTAATGACCTACTACTACTACAACTACTACTGAGGTAATGACCTACTACTACTACTACTACTACTGAGGTAATGACCTACTACTACTACTACTACTGCTGAGTTAATGACCTACTACTACTACTACTACTACTGAGGTAATGACCTACTACTACTACTACTGAGTTAATGACCTACTACTACTACTACTGAGTTAATGACCTACTACTACTACTACTACTGAGGTAATGACCTACTACTTCTGCTACTACTACTGAGGTAATGACGTACTACTACTACTACTACTGAGGTAATGACCTACTACTACTACTACTACTACTACTGAGGTAATGACCTACTACTACTACTACTACTGAGGTAATGACCTACTACTACTACTACTACTACTACTACTACTACTGAGGTAATGACCTACTACTACTACTACTACTACTACTGCTGAGTTAATGACCTACTACTACTACTACTACTGAGGTAATGACCTACTACTACTACTACTACTACTACTGAGGTAATGACCTACTACTACTACTGAGGTAATGACCTACTACTACTACTACTGAGTTAATGACCTACTACTACTACTACTACTACTACTGAGGTAATGACCTACTACTACTACTACTGAGGTAATGACCTACTACTACTGCTACTGAGGTAATGACCTACTACTACTACTACTACTACTACTATTGAGGTAATGACCTACTACTACTACTGAGGTAATGACCTACTACTACTACTACTACTGAGGTAATGACCTAGTACTACTACTACTACTACTACTGAGGTAATGACCTACTACTACTACTGAGGTAATGACCTACTACTACTACTACTGAGGTAATGACCTACTACTACTACTGAGGTAATGACCTACTACTACTACTACTACTGAGGTAATGACCTACTACTACTACTACTACTACTGCTGAGTTAATGACCTACTACTACTACTGAGGTAATGACCTACTACTACTACAACTACTACTGAGGTAATGACCTACTACTACTACTACTACTACTGAGGTAATGACCTACTACTACTACTACTACTGCTGAGTTAATGACCTACTACTACTACTACTACTACTACTGAGGTAATGACCTACTACTACTACTACTACTACTACTGAGGTAATGACCTAGTACTACTACTACTGAGGAATTGACCTACTACTACTACTACTACTACTACTACTACTGAGGTAATGACCTACTACTACTACTACTACTGAGGTAATGACCTACTACTACTACTAATGAGGTAATGACCTACTACTACTACTACTACTGAGGTATACTACTACTACTACTACTGAGGTAATGACCTACTACTACTACTACTGAGGTAATGACCTACTACTACTACTACTACTACTGAGGTAATGACCTACTACTACTACTACTACTACTGAGGTAATGACCTACTACTACTACTACTGAGGTAATGACCTACTACTACTACTACTACTACTACTACTACTACTACTACTACTACTACTACTACTGAGGTAATGACCTACTACTACTACTACTGAGGTAATGACCTACTACTACTACTACTACGGTAATGACCTACTACTACTGAGGTAATGACCTACTACTACTACTACTGAGGTAATGACCTAATACTACTGAGGTAATGACCTCCTACTACTGAGGAATTGACCTACTACTACTACTACTACTACTACTACTACTACTGAGGAAATGACCTACTACCACTAGTAGGTCATGACCTACTACTACTACTACTACTGAGGTAATGACCTACTACTACTACTACTACTACTGAGGTAATGACCTACTACTACTACTGAGGTAATGACCTATTACTACTACTGAGGTAATGACCTACTACTAATACTGAGGTAATGACCTACTACTACTACTACTACTGAGGTAATGACCTACTACTACTACTACTACTGAGGTAATGACCTACTACTACTACTAATGAGGTAATGACCTACTACTACTACTACTACTGAGGTATACTACTACTACTACTGAGGTAATGACCTACTACTACTACTACTGAGGTAATGACCTACTACTACTACTACTACTACTGAGGTAATGACCTACTACTACTACTACTACTACTGAGGTAATGACCTACTACTACTACTACTACTACTACTACTACTACTGAGGTAATGACCTACTACTACTACTACTGAGGTAATGACCTACTACTACTACTACGGTAATGACCTACTACTACTGACGTAATGACCTACTACTACTACTGAGGTAATGACCTACTACTACTGCTACTGAGGTAATGACCTACTACTACTACTACTACTACTACTACTATTGAGGTAATGACCTACTACTACTACTGAGGTAATGACCTACTACTACTACTACTACTGAGGTAATGACCTAGTACTACTACTACTACTACTACTGAGGTAATGACCTACTACTACTACTGAGGTAATGACCTACTACTACTACTGAGGTAATGACCTACTACTACTACTGAGGTAATGACCTACTACTACTACTACTACTGAGGTAATGACCTACTACTACTACAACTACTACTGAGGTAATGACCTACTCCTACTACTACTACTACTGCTGAGTTAATGACCTACTACTACTACTGAGGTAATGACCTACTACTACTACAACTACTACTGAGGTAATGACCTACTACTACTACTACTACTACTGAGGTAATGACCTACTACTACTACTACTACTGCTGAGTTAATGACCTACTACTACTACTACTACTACTGAGGTAATGACCTACTACTACTACTACTACTACTACTGAGGTAATGACCTAGTACTACTACTACTGAGGAATTGACCTACTACTACTACTACTACTACTGAGGTAATGACCTACTACTACTACTACTACTGAGGTAATGACCTACTACTACTACTAATGAGGTAATGACCTACTACTACTACTACTACTGAGGTATACTACTACTACTACTACTGAGGTAATGACCTACTACTACTACTACTGAGGTAATGACCTACTACTACTACTACTACTACTGAGGTAATGACCTACTACTACTACTACTGAGGTAATGACCTACTACTACTACTACTGAGGTAATGACCTACTACTACTACTACTACTACTACTACTACTACTACTACTACTACTACTACTACTGAGGTAATGACCTACTAGTACTACTACTGAGGTAATGACCTACTACTACTACTACTACGGTAATGACCTACTACTACTGAGGTAATGACCTACTACTACTACTGAGGTAATGACCTAATACTACTGAGGTAATGACCTCCTACTACTGAGGAATTGACCTACTACTACTACTACTACTACTACTACTACTACTACTACTGAGGAAATGACCTACTACCACTAGTAGGTCATGACCTACTACTACTACTACTACTGAGGTAATGACCTACTACTACTACTACTACTGAGGTAATGACCTACTACTACTACTGAGGTAATGACCTATTACTACTACTGAGGTAATGACCTACTACTAATACTGAGGTAATGACCTACTACTACTACTACTGAGGTAATGACCTACTACTACTACTACTACTGAGGTAATGACCTACTACTACTACTAATGAGGTAATGACCTACTACTACTACTACTACTGAGGTATACTACTACTACTACTGAGGTAATGACCTACTACTACTACTACTGAGGTAATGACCTACTACTACTACTACTAATGAGGTAATGACCTACTACTACTACTGAGGTAATGACCTACTACTACTACTACTGAGGTAATGACCTACTACTACTACTACTGAGGTAATGACCTACTACTACTACTACTGAGGTAATGACCTACTACTACTACTGAGGTAATGACCTACTACTACTACTGAGGTAATGACCTACTACTACTACTACTACTGAGTTAATGACCTACTACTACTACTACTACTACTGAGTTAATGACCTACTACTACTACTACTGAGGTAATGACCTACTACTTCTGCTACTACTACTGAGGTAATGACGTACTACTACTACTACTGAGGTAATGACCTACTACTACTACTACTACTACTACTACTGAGGTAATGACCTACTACTACTACTACTACTGAGGTAATGACCTACTACTACTACTACTACTACTACTACTGAGGTAATGACCTACTACTACTACTACTACTACTACTGAGTTAATGACTTACTACTACTACTACTGAGGTAATGACCTACTACTACTACTACTACTACTACTGAGTAATGACCTACTACTACTACTGAGGTAATGACCTACCACTACTACTAATAGTATGGTAATGACCTACTACGGTAATGACCTACTACGGTAATGACCTACTACTACTACGGTAATGACCTACTACTACTACTGAGGTAATGACCTACTACTACTACTACTACTACTATTGAGGTAATGACCTACTACTACTACTGAGGTAATGACCTACTACTACTACTACTGAGGTAATGACCTACTACTACTACTACTACTACGGTAATGACCTACTACTACTACGGTAATGACCTACTACTACTACTGAGGTAATGACCTACTACTACTACTATTGAGGTAATGACCTACTACTACTACTGAGGTAATGACCTACTACTACTACTACTGAGGTAATGACCTACTACTACTACTACTACTGAGGTAATGACCTACTACTACTACTACGGTAATGACCTACTACTACTGAGGTAATGACCTACTACTACTACTGAGGTAATGACCTACTACTACTACTGAGGTAATGACCTACTACTACTACTACTACTGAGGTAATGACCTACTACTACTACTACTACTGAGGTAATGACCTACTACTACTGAGGTAATGACCTACTACTACTACTACTACTACTACTACTACTGAGGTAATGACCTACTACTACTACTACTACTACTGCTGAGTTAATGACCTACTACTACTACTACTGAGGTAATGACCTACTACTACTACTACTACTACTGAGGAATTGACCTACTACTACTACTACTACTACTACTACTGAGGTAATGACCTACTACTACTACTACTGAGGTAATGACCTACTACTACTACTACTGAGGTAATGACCTACTACTACTATTACTGAGGTAATGACCTACTACTACTACTACTGAGGTAATGACCTACTACTACTACTACTACTACTGAGGTAATGACCTACTACTACTACTACTACTGAGGTAATGACCTACTACTACTACTACTACTACTACTGAGGTAATGACCTACTACTACTACTACTACTACTGAGGTAATGACCTACTACTACTACTACTACTACTACTACTACTACTACTGAGGTAATGATCTACTACTACTACTACAACTGAGGAATTGACCTACTACTACTACTACTACTACTACTGAGGTAATGACCTACTACTACTACTGAGGTAATGACCTACTACTACTACTGAGGTAATGACCTACTACTACTACTGAGGTAATGACCTACTACTAATACTGAGGTAATGACCTACTACTACTACTACTACTACTACTGAGGTAATGACCTACTACTACTACTACTACTACTGAGGTAATGACCTACTACTACTACTACTACTACTACTACTACTACTACTACTACTACTACGGTAATGACCTACTACTACTGAGGTAATGGCCACTACTACTACTACTACTGAGGTAATGACCACTACTACTACTACTGAGGTAATGACCTACTACTACTACTGAGGTAATGACCTACTACTACTACTACTACTGAGGTAATGACCTAGTACTACTACTACTGAGGTAATGACCTACTACTACTACTACTACTGAGGTAATGACCTACTACTACTACTACTACTACTGAGGTAATGACCTACTATGACAACTACTACTGAGGTAATGACCACTACTACTACTACTGAGGTAATGAACTACTACTACTACTACTGAGGTAATGACCTACTACTACTACTGAGGTAATGACCTACTACTACTACTGAGGTAATGACCTACTACTACTACTACTACTACTACTGAGGTAATGACCTACTACTACTACTGAGGTAATGACCTACTACTACTACTGAGGTAATGACCTACTACTACTACTACTGAGGTAAATGACCTACTACTACTACTACTACTACTACTACTACTACTACTACTACTACTACTACTACTACGGTAATGACCTACTACTACTGAGGTAATGACCTACTATGACTACTACTACTGAGGTAATGACCACTACTACTACTACTGAGGTAATGACCTACTACTACTACTACTACTACTACTACTGAGTTAATGACCTACTACTACTACTACTACTGAGGTAATGACCTACTATTACTACTACTACTACTACTACTACTGAGTTAATGACCTACTACTACTACTACTACTACTGAGGTAATGACCTACTAGTTCTACTACTACTACTGAGGTAATGACCTACTACTACTACTACTACTACTACTACTACTACTACTACTGAGGTAATGACCTACTACTACTACTACTACTACTGAGGTAATGACCTACTACTACTACTACTACTACTATTGAGGTAATGACCTACTACACTACTGAGGTAATGACCTACTACTACTACTACTGAGGTAATGACCTACTACTACTACTACTACTACTGAGGTAATGACCTACTACTACTACTACTACTACTGAGGTAATGACCTACTACTACTACTACTACTGAGGTAATGACCTACTACTACTACTGAGGTAATGACCTACTACTAATACTGAGGTAATGACCTACTACTACTACTACTGAGGTAATGACCTACTACTACTACTACTGAGGTAATGACCTACTACTACTACTAATGAGGTAATGACCTACTACTACTACTACTACTGAGGTAATGACCTACTACTACTGCTACTGAGGTAATGACCTACTACTACTACTACTACCGAGGTAATGGCCTACTACTACTACTGAGGTAATGACCTACTACTACTACTACTACTACTGAGGTAATGACCTACTACTACTACTACTACTGAGGTAATGACCTACTACTACTGCTACTGAGGTAATGACCTACTACTACTACTACTACTGAGGTAATGACCTACTACTACTACTACTACGGTAATGACCTACTATTACTGAGGTAATGACCTACTATGACTACTACTACTGAGGTAATGACCACTACTACTACTACTGAGGTAATGACCTACTACTACTACTGAGGTAATGACCTACTACTACTACTACTGAGTTAATGACCTACTACTACTACTACTGAGTTAATGACCTACTACTACTACTACTGAGGTAATGACCTACTACTTCTGCTACTACTACTGAGGTAATGACGTACTACTACTACTACTACTGAGGTAATGACCTACTACTACTACTACTACTACTACTGAGGTAATGACCTACTACTACTACTACTACTGAGGTAATGACCTACTACTACTACTACTACTACTACTACTACTACTACTGAGGTAATGACCTACTACTACTACTACTACTACTGCTGAGTTAATGACCTACTACTACTACTACTACTGAGGTAATGACCTACTACTACTACTACTACTACTACTGAGGTAATGACCTACTACTACTACTGAGGTAATGACCTACTACTACTACTACTGAGTTAATGACCTACTACTACTACTACTACTACTACTGAGGTAATGACCTACTACTACTACTACTGAGGTAATGACCTACTACTACTGCTACTGAGGTAATGACCTACTACTACTACTACTACTACTACTATTGAGGTAATGACCTACTACTACTACTGAGGTAATGACCTACTACTACTACTACTACTGAGGTAATGACCTAGTACTACTACTACTACTACTACTGAGGTAATGACCTACTACTACTACTGAGGTAATGACCTACTACTACTACTGAGGTAATGACCTACTACTACTACTGAGGTAATGACCTACTACTACTACTACTACTGAGGTAATGACCTACTACTACTACAACTACTACTGAGGTAATGACCTACTCCTACTACTACTACTACTGCTGAGTTAATGACCTACTACTACTACTGAGGTAATGACCTACTACTACTACAACTACTACTGAGGTAATGACCTACTACTACTACTACTACTACTGAGGTAATGACCTACTACTACTACTACTACTGCTGAGTTAATGACCTACTACTACTACTACTACTACTGAGGTAATGACCTACTACTACTACTACTACTACTACTGAGGTAATGACCTAGTACTACTACTACTGAGGAATTGACCTACTACTACTACTACTACTACTACTGAGGTAATGACCTACTACTACTACTACTACTGAGGTAATGACCTACTACTACTACTAATGAGGTAATGACCTACTACTACTACTACTACTGAGGTATACTACTACTACTACTACTGAGGTAATGACCTACTACTACTACTACTGAGGTAATGACCTACTACTACTACTACTACTACTGAGGTAATGACCTACTACTACTACTACTGAGGTAATGACCTACTACTACTACTACTGAGGTAATGACCTACTACTACTACTACTACTACTACTACTACTACTACTACTACTACTACTACTACTACTACTGAGGTAATGACCTACTACTACTACTACTGAGGTAATGACCTACTACTACTACTACTACGGTAATGACCTACTACTACTGAGGTAATGACCTACTACTACTACTGAGGTAATGACCTAATACTACTGAGGTAATGACCTCCTACTACTGAGGAATTGACCTACTACTACTACTACTACTACTACTACTACTACTACTGAGGAAATGACCTACTACCACTAGTAGGTCATGACCTACTACTACTACTACTACTGAGGTAATGACCTACTACTACTACTACTACTGAGGTAATGACCTACTACTACTACTGAGGTAATGACCTATTACTACTACTGAGGTAATGACCTACTACTAATACTGAGGTAATGACCTACTACTACTACTACTGAGGTAATGACCTACTACTACTACTACTACTGAGGTAATGACCTACTACTACTACTAATGAGGTAATGACCTACTACTACTACTACTACTGAGGTATACTACTACTACTACTGAGGTAATGACCTACTACTACTACTACTGAGGTAATGACCTACTACTACTACTACTACTGAGGTAATGACCTACTACTACTACTACTACAACTGAGGTAATGACCTACTACTACTACTACTACTACTACTACTACTACTGAGGTAATGACCTACTACTACTACTACTGAGGTAATGACCTACTACTACTACTACGGTAATGACCTACTACTACTGACGTAATGACCTACTACTACTACTGAGGTAATGACCTCCTACTACTGAGGAATTGACCTACTACTACTACTACTACTACTACTACTACTACTACTGAGGAAATGACCTACTACCACTAGTAGGTCATGACCTACTACTACTACTACTACTGAGGTAATGACCTACTACTACTACTACTACTGAGGTAATGACCTACTACTACTACTGAGGTAATGACCTATTACTACTACTGAGGTAATGACCTACTACTAATACTGAGGTAATGACCTACTACTACTACTGAGGTAATGACCTACCACTACTACTAATACTATGGTAATGACCTACTACGGTAATGACCTACTACGGTAATGACCTACTACTACTACGGTAATGACCTACTACTACTACTACTACTACTACTATTGAGGTAATGACCTACTACTACTACTGAGGTAATGACCTACTACTACTACTACTGAGGTAATGACCTACTACTACTACTACTACGGTAATGACCTACTACTACTGAGGTAATGACCTACTACTACTGAGGTAATGACCTAATACTACTGAGGTAATGACCTACTACTACTGAGGTAATGACCTACTACTACTGAGGTAATGACCTACTACTGCTGAGGTAATGACCTACGACTACTCCTACTACTATTGAGGCAATGACCTACTACTACTACTACTACTACTGAGGAAATGACCTACTACCACTAGTAGGTCATGACCTACTACTACTACTACTACTGAGGTAATGACCTACTACTACTACTACTACTGAGGTAATGACCTACTACTACTACTGAGGTAATGACCTATTACTACTACTGAGGTAATGACCTACTACTACTACTGAGGTAATGACCTACTACTACTACTACTGAGGTAATGACCTACTACTACTACTACTACTGAGGTATACTACTACTACTACTGAGGTAATGACCTACTACTACTACTACTGAGGTAATGACCTACTACTACTACTACTGAGGTAATGACCTACTACTACTACTACTAATGAGGTAATGACCTACTACTACTACTGAGGTAATGACCTACTACTACTACTACTGAGGTAATGACCTACTACTACTACTACTACTGAGGTAATGACCTACTACTACTACTGAGGTAATGACCTACTACTACTACTGAGGTAATGACCTACTACTACTACTGAGGTAATGACCTACTACTACTACTACTACTGAGTTAATGACCTACTACTACTACTACTACTACTGAGTTAATGACCTACTACTACTACTACTGAGGTAATGACCTACTACTTCTGCTACTACTACTGAGGTAATGACGTACTACTACTACTACTGAGGTAATGACCTACTACTACTACTACTACTGAGGTAATGACCTACTACTACTACTACTACTGAGGTAATGACCTAGTACTACTACTACTGAGGAATTGACCTACTACTACTACTACTACTACTACTGAGGTAATGACCTACTACTACTACTGAGGAAATGACCTACTACTACTACTACTACTGAGGTAATGACCAACTACTACTACTACTGAGGTAATGACCTACTACTACTACTACTACTACTGAGGAAATGACCTACTACTACTACTGAGGTAATGACCTACTACTACTACTGAGGTAATGACCTACTACTAATACTGAGGTAATGACCTACTACTACTACTACTACTACTACTACTACTGAGGTAATGACCTACTACTACTACTACTACTACTGAGGTAATGACCTACTACTACTACTACTACTACTACTACTACTACTACTACTACTACTACTACTACTACGGTAATGACCTACTACTACTGAGGTAATGGCCACTACTACTACTACTACTGAGGTAATGACCACTACTACTACTACTGAGGTAATGACCTACTACTACTACTACTACTGAGGTAATGACCTACTACTACTACTACTACTGAGGTAATGACCTAGTACTACTACTACTGAGGTAATGACCTACTACTACTACTACTACTGAGGTAATGACCTACTACTACTACTACTACTACTGAGGTAATGACCTACTACTACTACTACTACTGAGGTAATGACCTACTATGACAACTACTACTGAGGTAATGACCACTACTACTACTACTGAGGTAATGAACTACTACTACTACTACTGAGGTAATGACCTACTACTACTACTGAGGTAATGACCTACTACTACTACTGAGGTAATGACCTACTACTACTACTACTACTACTGAGGTAATGACCTACTACTACTACTGAGGTAATGACCTACTACTACTACTGAGGTAATGACCTACTACTACTACTACTACTACTGAGGTAAATGACCTACTACTACTACTACTACTACTACTACTACTACGGTAATGACCTACTACTACTGAGGTAATTACCTACTATGACTACTACTACTGAGGTAATGACCACTACTACTACTACTGAGGTAATGACCTACTACTACTACTACTACTACTACTGAGGTAATGACCTACTACTGCTACTGAGGTAATGACCTACTACTACTACTACTGAGGTAATGACCTACTACTACTACTACTACTGAGGTAATGACCTACTACTACTACTGAGGTAATGACCTATTACTACTACTGAGGTAATGACCTACTACTAATACTGAGGTAATGACCTACTACTACTACTACTGAGGTAATGACCTACTACTACTACTACTACTGCTGAGTTAATGACCTACTACTACTACTACTACTACTGAGGTAATGACCTACTACTACTACTACTACTACTACTGAGGTAATGACCTAGTACTACTACTACTGAGGAATTGACCTACTACTACTACTACTACTACTGAGGTAATGACCTACTACTACTACTACTACTGAGGTAATGACCTACTACTACTACTAATGAGGTAATGACCTACTACTACTACTACTACTGAGGTATACTACTACTACTACTACTGAGGTAATGACCTACTACTACTACTACTGAGGTAATGACCTACTACTACTACTACTACTACTGAGGTAATGACCTACTACTACTACTACTGAGGTAATGACCTACTACTACTACTACTGAGGTAATGACCTACTACTACTACTACTACTACTACTACTACTACTACTACTACTACTACTACTACTGAGGTAATGACCTACTAGTACTACTACTGAGGTAATGACCTACTACTACTACTACTACGGTAATGACCTACTACTACTGAGGTAATGACCTACTACTACTACTGAGGTAATGACCTAATACTACTGAGGTAATGACCTCCTACTACTGAGGAATTGACCTACTACTACTACTACTACTACTACTACTACTACTACTACTGAGGAAATGACCTACTACCACTAGTAGGTCATGACCTACTACTACTACTACTACTGAGGTAATGACCTACTACTACTACTACTACTGAGGTAATGACCTACTACTACTACTGAGGTAATGACCTATTACTACTACTGAGGTAATGACCTACTACTAATACTGAGGTAATGACCTACTACTACTACTACTGAGGTAATGACCTACTACTACTACTACTACTGAGGTAATGACCTACTACTACTACTAATGAGGTAATGACCTACTACTACTACTACTACTGAGGTATACTACTACTACTACTGAGGTAATGACCTACTACTACTACTACTGAGGTAATGACCTACTACTACTACTACTAATGAGGTAATGACCTACTACTACTACTGAGGTAATGACCTACTACTACTACTACTGAGGTAATGACCTACTACTACTACTACTGAGGTAATGACCTACTACTACTACTACTGAGGTAATGACCTACTACTACTACTGAGGTAATGACCTACTACTACTACTGAGGTAATGACCTACTACTACTACTACTACTGAGTTAATGACCTACTACTACTACTACTACTACTGAGTTAATGACCTACTACTACTACTACTGAGGTAATGACCTACTACTTCTGCTACTACTACTGAGGTAATGACGTACTACTACTACTACTGAGGTAATGACCTACTACTACTACTACTACTACTACTACTGAGGTAATGACCTACTACTACTACTACTACTGAGGTAATGACCTACTACTACTACTACTACTACTACTACTGAGGTAATGACCTACTACTACTACTACTACTACTACTGAGTTAATGACTTACTACTACTACTACTGAGGTAATGACCTACTACTACTACTACTACTACTACTGAGTAATGACCTACTACTACTACTGAGGTAATGACCTACCACTACTACTAATAGTATGGTAATGACCTACTACGGTAATGACCTACTACGGTAATGACCTACTACTACTACGGTAATGACCTACTACTACTACTGAGGTAATGACCTACTACTACTACTACTACTACTATTGAGGTAATGACCTACTACTACTACTGAGGTAATGACCTACTACTACTACTACTGAGGTAATGACCTACTACTACTACTACTACTACGGTAATGACCTACTACTACTACGGTAATGACCTACTACTACTACTGAGGTAATGACCTACTACTACTACTACTACTACTATTGAGGTAATGACCTACTACTACTACTGAGGTAATGACCTACTACTACTACTACTGAGGTAATGACCTACTACTACTACTACTACTGAGGTAATGACCTACTACTACTACTACGGTAATGACCTACTACTACTGAGGTAATGACCTACTACTACTACTGAGGTAATGACCTACTACTACTACTGAGGTAATGACCTACTACTACTACTACTACTGAGGTAATGACCTACTACTACTACTACTACTGAGGTAATGACCTACTACTACTGAGGTAATGACCTACTACTACTACTACTACTACTACTACTACTGAGGTAATGACCTACTACTACTACTACTACTACTGCTGAGTTAATGACCTACTACTACTACTACTGAGGTAATGACCTACTACTACTACTACTACTACTGAGGAATTGACCTACTACTACTACTACTACTACTACTACTGAGGTAATGACCTACTACTACTACTACTGAGGTAATGACCTACTACTACTACTACTGAGGTAATGACCTACTACTACTATTACTGAGGTAATGACCTACTACTACTACTACTGAGGTAATGACCTACTACTACTACTACTACTACTGAGGTAATGACCTACTACTACTACTACTACTGAGGTAATGACCTACTACTACTACTACTACTACTACTGAGGTAATGACCTACTACTACTACTACTACTACTGAGGTAATGACCTACTACTACTACTACTACTACTACTACTACTACTACTGAGGTAATGATCTACTACTACTACTACAACTGAGGAATTGACCTACTACTACTACTACTACTACTACTGAGGTAATGACCTACTACTACTACTGAGGTAATGACCTACTACTACTACTGAGGTAATGACCTACTACTACTACTGAGGTAATGACCTACTACTAATACTGAGGTAATGACCTACTACTACTACTACTACTACTACTGAGGTAATGACCTACTACTACTACTACTACTACTGAGGTAATGACCTACTACTACTACTACTACTACTACTACTACTACTACTACTACTACTACGGTAATGACCTACTACTACTGAGGTAATGGCCACTACTACTACTACTACTGAGGTAATGACCACTACTACTACTACTGAGGTAATGACCTACTACTACTACTGAGGTAATGACCTACTACTACTACTACTACTGAGGTAATGACCTAGTACTACTACTACTGAGGTAATGACCTACTACTACTACTACTACTGAGGTAATGACCTACTACTACTACTACTACTACTGAGGTAATGACCTACTATGACAACTACTACTGAGGTAATGACCACTACTACTACTACTGAGGTAATGAACTACTACTACTACTACTGAGGTAATGACCTACTACTACTACTGAGGTAATGACCTACTACTACTACTGAGGTAATGACCTACTACTACTACTACTACTACTACTGAGGTAATGACCTACTACTACTACTGAGGTAATGACCTACTACTACTACTGAGGTAATGACCTACTACTACTACTACTGAGGTAAATGACCTACTACTACTACTACTACTACTACTACTACTACTACTACTACTACTACTACTACTACGGTAATGACCTACTACTACTGAGGTAATGACCTACTATGACTACTACTACTGAGGTAATGACCACTACTACTACTACTGAGGTAATGACCTACTACTACTACTACTACTACTACTACTGAGTTAATGACCTACTACTACTACTACTACTGAGGTAATGACCTACTATTACTACTACTACTACTACTACTACTGAGTTAATGACCTACTACTACTACTACTACTACTGAGGTAATGACCTACTAGTTCTACTACTACTACTGAGGTAATGACCTACTACTACTACTACTACTACTACTACTACTACTACTGAGGTAATGACCTACTACTACTACTACTACTACTGAGGTAATGACCTACTACTACTACTACTACTACTATTGAGGTAATGACCTACTACACTACTGAGGTAATGACCTACTACTACTACTACTGAGGTAATGACCTACTACTACTACTACTACTACTGAGGTAATGACCTACTACTACTACTACTACTACTGAGGTAATGACCTACTACTACTACTACTACTACTGAGGTAATGACCTACTACTACTACTGAGGTAATGACCTACTACTAATACTGAGGTAATGACCTACTACTACTACTACTGAGGTAATGACCTACTACTACTACTACTGAGGTAATGACCTACTACTACTACTAATGAGGTAATGACCTACTACTACTACTACTACTGAGGTAATGACCTACTACTACTGCTACTGAGGTAATGACCTACTACTACTACTACTACCGAGGTAATGGCCTACTACTACTACTGAGGTAATGACCTACTACTACTACTACTACTACTGAGGTAATGACCTACTACTACTACTACTACTGAGGTAATGACCTACTACTACTGCTACTGAGGTAATGACCTACTACTACTACTACTACTGAGGTAATGACCTACTACTACTACTACTACGGTAATGACCTACTATTACTGAGGTAATGACCTACTATGACTACTACTACTGAGGTAATGACCACTACTACTACTACTGAGGTAATGACCTACTACTACTACTGAGGTAATGACCTACTACTACTACTACTGAGTTAATGACCTACTACTACTACTACTGAGTTAATGACCTACTACTACTACTACTGAGGTAATGACCTACTACTTCTGCTACTACTACTGAGGTAATGACGTACTACTACTACTACTACTGAGGTAATGACCTACTACTACTACTACTACTACTACTGAGGTAATGACCTACTACTACTACTACTACTGAGGTAATGACCTACTACTACTACTACTACTACTACTACTACTACTACTGAGGTAATGACCTACTACTACTACTACTACTACTGCTGAGTTAATGACCTACTACTACTACTACTACTGAGGTAATGACCTACTACTACTACTACTACTACTACTGAGGTAATGACCTACTACTACTACTGAGGTAATGACCTACTACTACTACTACTGAGTTAATGACCTACTACTACTACTACTACTACTACTGAGGTAATGACCTACTACTACTACTACTGAGGTAATGACCTACTACTACTGCTACTGAGGTAATGACCTACTACTACTACTACTACTACTACTATTGAGGTAATGACCTACTACTACTACTGAGGTAATGACCTACTACTACTACTACTACTGAGGTAATGACCTAGTACTACTACTACTACTACTACTGAGGTAATGACCTACTACTACTACTGAGGTAATGACCTACTACTACTACTGAGGTAATGACCTACTACTACTACTGAGGTAATGACCTACTACTACTACTACTACTGAGGTAATGACCTACTACTACTACAAC
This sequence comes from Oncorhynchus clarkii lewisi, assembly GCF_045791955.1. NCBI lineage: Eukaryota > Metazoa > Chordata > Actinopteri > Salmoniformes > Salmonidae > Oncorhynchus > Oncorhynchus clarkii. Next base: position 22,718 of record NW_027259109.1, on the reverse strand, counting down.
TACTACTGAGGTAATGACCTACTCCTACTACTACTACTACTGCTGAGTTAATGACCTACTACTACTACTGAGGTAATGACCTACTACTACTACAACTACTACTGAGGTAATGACCTACTACTACTACTACTACTACTGAGGTAATGACCTACTACTACTACTACTACTGCTGAGTTAATGACCTACTACTACTACTACTACTACTGAGGTAATGACCTACTACTACTACTACTACTACTACTGAGGTAATGACCTAGTACTACTACTACTGAGGAATTGACCTACTACTACTACTACTACTACTACTGAGGTAATGACCTACTACTACTACTACTACTGAGGTAATGACCTACTACTACTACTAATGAGGTAATGACCTACTACTACTACTACTACTGAGGTATACTACTACTACTACTACTGAGGTAATGACCTACTACTACTACTACTGAGGTAATGACCTACTACTACTACTACTACTACTGAGGTAATGACCTACTACTACTACTACTGAGGTAATGACCTACTACTACTACTACTGAGGTAATGACCTACTACTACTACTACTACTACTACTACTACTACTACTACTACTACTGAGGTAATGACCTACTACTACTACTACTGAGGTAATGACCTACTACTACTACTACTACGGTAATGACCTACTACTACTGAGGTAATGACCTACTACTACTACTGAGGTAATGACCTAATACTACTGAGGTAATGACCTCCTACTACTGAGGAATTGACCTACTACTACTACTACTACTACTACTACTACTACTACTGAGGAAATGACCTACTACCACTAGTAGGTCATGACCTACTACTACTACTACTACTGAGGTAATGACCTACTACTACTACTACTACTGAGGTAATGACCTACTACTACTACTGAGGTAATGACCTATTACTACTACTGAGGTAATGACCTACTACTAATACTGAGGTAATGACCTACTACTACTACTACTGAGGTAATGACCTACTACTACTACTACTACTGAGGTAATGACCTACTACTACTACTAATGAGGTAATGACCTACTACTACTACTACTACTGAGGTATACTACTACTACTACTGAGGTAATGACCTACTACTACTACTACTGAGGTAATGACCTACTACTACTACTACTACTGAGGTAATGACCTACTACTACTACTACTACAACTGAGGTAATGACCTACTACTACTACTACTACTACTACTACTACTACTGAGGTAATGACCTACTACTACTACTACTGAGGTAATGACCTACTACTACTACTACGGTAATGACCTACTACTACTGACGTAATGACCTACTACTACTACTGAGGTAATGACCTCCTACTACTGAGGAATTGACCTACTACTACTACTACTACTACTACTACTACTACTACTGAGGAAATGACCTACTACCACTAGTAGGTCATGACCTACTACTACTACTACTACTGAGGTAATGACCTACTACTACTACTACTACTGAGGTAATGACCTACTACTACTACTGAGGTAATGACCTATTACTACTACTGAGGTAATGACCTACTACTAATACTGAGGTAATGACCTACTACTACTACTGAGGTAATGACCTACCACTACTACTAATACTATGGTAATGACCTACTACGGTAATGACCTACTACGGTAATGACCTACTACTACTACGGTAATGACCTACTACTACTACTACTACTACTACTATTGAGGTAATGACCTACTACTACTACTGAGGTAATGACCTACTACTACTACTACTGAGGTAATGACCTACTACTACTACTACTACGGTAATGACCTACTACTACTGAGGTAATGACCTACTACTACTGAGGTAATGACCTAATACTACTGAGGTAATGACCTACTACTACTGAGGTAATGACCTACTACTACTGAGGTAATGACCTACTACTGCTGAGGTAATGACCTACGACTACTCCTACTACTATTGAGGCAATGACCTACTACTACTACTACTACTACTGAGGAAATGACCTACTACCACTAGTAGGTCATGACCTACTACTACTACTACTACTGAGGTAATGACCTACTACTACTACTACTACTGAGGTAATGACCTACTACTACTACTGAGGTAATGACCTATTACTACTACTGAGGTAATGACCTACTACTACTACTGAGGTAATGACCTACTACTACTACTACTGAGGTAATGACCTACTACTACTACTACTAATGAGGTAATGACCTACTACTACTACTACTACTGAGGTATACTACTACTACTACTGAGGTAATGACCTACTACTACTACTACTGAGGTAATGACCTACTACTACTACTACTAATGAGGTAATGACCTACTACTACTACTGAGGTAATGACCTACTACTACTACTACTGAGGTAATGACCTACTACTACTACTACTACTGAGGTAATGACCTACTACTACTACTGAGGTAATGACCTACTACTACTACTGAGGTAATGACCTACTACTACTACTGAGGTAATGACCTACTACTACTACTACTACTGAGTTAATGACCTACTACTACTACTACTACTACTGAGTTAATGACCTACTACTACTACTACTGAGGTAATGACCTACTACTTCTGCTACTACTACTGAGGTAATGACGTACTACTACTACTACTGAGGTAATGACCTACTACTACTACTACTACTGAGGTAATGACCTACTACTACTACTACTACTGAGGTAATGACCTAGTACTACTACTACTGAGGAATTGACCTACTACTACTACTACTACTACTACTGAGGTAATGACCTACTACTACTACTGAGGAAATGACCTACTACTACTACTACTACTGAGGTAATGACCAACTACTACTACTACTGAGGTAATGACCTACTACTACTACTACTACTACTGAGGAAATGACCTACTACTACTACTGAGGTAATGACCTACTACTACTACTGAGGTAATGACCTACTACTAATACTGAGGTAATGACCTACTACTACTACTACTACTACTACTACTACTGAGGTAATGACCTACTACTACTACTACTACTACTGAGGTAATGACCTACTACTACTACTACTACTACTACTACTACTACTACTACGGTAATGACCTACTACTACTGAGGTAATGGCCACTACTACTACTACTACTGAGGTAATGACCACTACTACTACTACTGAGGTAATGACCTACTACTACTACTACTACTGAGGTAATGACCTACTACTACTACTACTACTGAGGTAATGACCTAGTACTACTACTACTGAGGTAATGACCTACTACTACTACTACTACTGAGGTAATGACCTACTACTACTACTACTACTACTGAGGTAATGACCTACTACTACTACTACTACTGAGGTAATGACCTACTATGACAACTACTACTGAGGTAATGACCACTACTACTACTACTGAGGTAATGAACTACTACTACTACTACTGAGGTAATGACCTACTACTACTACTGAGGTAATGACCTACTACTACTACTGAGGTAATGACCTACTACTACTACTACTACTACTGAGGTAATGACCTACTACTACTACTGAGGTAATGACCTACTACTACTACTGAGGTAATGACCTACTACTACTACTACTACTACTGAGGTAAATGACCTACTACTACTACTACTACTACTACTACTACTACGGTAATGACCTACTACTACTGAGGTAATTACCTACTATGACTACTACTACTGAGGTAATGACCACTACTACTACTACTGAGGTAATGACCTACTACTACTACTACTACTACTACTGAGGTAATGACCTACTACTGCTACTGAGGTAATGACCTACTACTACTACTACTGAGGTAATGACCTACTACTACTACTACAACTGAGGTAATGACCTACTACTACTACTGAGGTAATGACCTATTACTACTACTGAGGTAATGACCTACTACTAATACTGAGGTAATGACCTACTACTACTACTACTGAGGTAATGACCTACTACTACTACTACTACTGAGGTAATGACCTACTACTACTACTAATGAGGTAATGACCTACTACTACTACTACTACTGAGGTATACTACTACTACTACTGAGGTAATGACCTACTACTACTACTACTACTACTGAGGTAATGACCTACTACTACTACTACTACTGCTGAGTTAATGACCTACTACTACTACTACTACTACTGAGGTAATGACCTACTACTACTACTACTACTACTACTGAGGTAATGACCTAGTACTACTACTACTGAGGAATTGACCTACTACTACTACTACTACTACTACTGAGGTAATGACCTACTACTACTACTACTACTGAGGTAATGACCTACTACTACTACTAATGAGGTAATGACCTACTACTACTACTACTACTGAGGTATACTACTACTACTACTACTGAGGTAATGACCTACTACTACTACTACTGAGGTAATGACCTACTACTACTACTACTACTACTGAGGTAATGACCTACTACTACTACTACTGAGGTAATGACCTACTACTACTACTACTGAGGTAATGACCTACTACTACTACTACTACTACTACTACTACTACTACTACTACTACTACTGAGGTAATGACCTACTACTACTACTACTGAGGTAATGACCTACTACTACTACTACTACGGTAATGACCTACTACTACTGAGGTAATGACCTACTACTACTACTGAGGTAATGACCTAATACTACTGAGGTAATGACCTCCTACTACTGAGGAATTGACCTACTACTACTACTACTACTACTACTACTACTACTACTGAGGAAATGACCTACTACCACTAGTAGGTCATGACCTACTACTACTACTACTACTGAGGTAATGACCTACTACTACTACTACTACTGAGGTAATGACCTACTACTACTACTGAGGTAATGACCTATTACTACTACTGAGGTAATGACCTACTACTAATACTGAGGTAATGACCTACTACTACTACTACTGAGGTAATGACCTACTACTACTACTACTACTGAGGTAATGACCTACTACTACTACTAATGAGGTAATGACCTACTACTACTACTACTACTGAGGTATACTACTACTACTACTGAGGTAATGACCTACTACTACTACTACTGAGGTAATGACCTACTACTACTACTACTACTGAGGTAATGACCTACTACTACTACTACTACAACTGAGGTAATGACCTACTACTACTACTACTACTACTACTACTACTACTGAGGTAATGACCTACTACTACTACTACTGAGGTAATGACCTACTACTACTACTACGGTAATGACCTACTACTACTGACGTAATGACCTACTACTACTACTGAGGTAATGACCTCCTACTACTGAGGAATTGACCTACTACTACTACTACTACTACTACTACTACTACTACTGAGGAAATGACCTACTACCACTAGTAGGTCATGACCTACTACTACTACTACTACTGAGGTAATGACCTACTACTACTACTACTACTGAGGTAATGACCTACTACTACTACTGAGGTAATGACCTATTACTACTACTGAGGTAATGACCTACTACTAATACTGAGGTAATGACCTACTACTACTACTGAGGTAATGACCTACCACTACTACTAATACTATGGTAATGACCTACTACGGTAATGACCTACTACGGTAATGACCTACTACTACTACGGTAATGACCTACTACTACTACTACTACTACTACTATTGAGGTAATGACCTACTACTACTACTGAGGTAATGACCTACTACTACTACTACTGAGGTAATGACCTACTACTACTACTACTACGGTAATGACCTACTACTACTGAGGTAATGACCTACTACTACTGAGGTAATGACCTAATACTACTGAGGTAATGACCTACTACTACTGAGGTAATGACCTACTACTACTGAGGTAATGACCTACTACTGCTGAGGTAATGACCTACGACTACTCCTACTACTATTGAGGCAATGACCTACTACTACTACTACTACTACTGAGGAAATGACCTACTACCACTAGTAGGTCATGACCTACTACTACTACTACTACTGAGGTAATGACCTACTACTACTACTACTACTGAGGTAATGACCTACTACTACTACTGAGGTAATGACCTATTACTACTACTGAGGTAATGACCTACTACTACTACTGAGGTAATGACCTACTACTACTACTACTGAGGTAATGACCTACTACTACTACTACTAATGAGGTAATGACCTACTACTACTACTACTACTGAGGTATACTACTACTACTACTGAGGTAATGACCTACTACTACTACTACTGAGGTAATGACCTACTACTACTACTACTAATGAGGTAATGACCTACTACTACTACTGAGGTAATGACCTACTACTACTACTACTGAGGTAATGACCTACTACTACTACTACTACTGAGGTAATGACCTACTACTACTACTGAGGTAATGACCTACTACTACTACTGAGGTAATGACCTACTACTACTACTGAGGTAATGACCTACTACTACTACTACTACTGAGTTAATGACCTACTACTACTACTACTACTACTGAGTTAATGACCTACTACTACTACTACTGAGGTAATGACCTACTACTTCTGCTACTACTACTGAGGTAATGACGTACTACTACTACTACTGAGGTAATGACCTACTACTACTACTACTACTGAGGTAATGACCTACTACTACTACTACTACTGAGGTAATGACCTAGTACTACTACTACTGAGGAATTGACCTACTACTACTACTACTACTACTACTGAGGTAATGACCTACTACTACTACTGAGGAAATGACCTACTACTACTACTACTACTGAGGTAATGACCAACTACTACTACTACTGAGGTAATGACCTACTACTACTACTACTACTACTGAGGAAATGACCTACTACTACTACTGAGGTAATGACCTACTACTACTACTGAGGTAATGACCTACTACTAATACTGAGGTAATGACCTACTACTACTACTACTACTACTACTACTACTGAGGTAATGACCTACTACTACTACTACTACTACTGAGGTAATGACCTACTACTACTACTACTACTACTACTACTACTACTACTACGGTAATGACCTACTACTACTGAGGTAATGGCCACTACTACTACTACTACTGAGGTAATGACCACTACTACTACTACTGAGGTAATGACCTACTACTACTACTACTACTGAGGTAATGACCTACTACTACTACTACTACTGAGGTAATGACCTAGTACTACTACTACTGAGGTAATGACCTACTACTACTACTACTACTGAGGTAATGACCTACTACTACTACTACTACTACTGAGGTAATGACCTACTACTACTACTACTACTGAGGTAATGACCTACTATGACAACTACTACTGAGGTAATGACCACTACTACTACTACTGAGGTAATGAACTACTACTACTACTACTGAGGTAATGACCTACTACTACTACTGAGGTAATGACCTACTACTACTACTGAGGTAATGACCTACTACTACTACTACTACTACTGAGGTAATGACCTACTACTACTACTGAGGTAATGACCTACTACTACTACTGAGGTAATGACCTACTACTACTACTACTACTACTGAGGTAAATGACCTACTACTACTACTACTACTACTACTACTACTACGGTAATGACCTACTACTACTGAGGTAATTACCTACTATGACTACTACTACTGAGGTAATGACCACTACTACTACTACTGAGGTAATGACCTACTACTACTACTACTACTACTACTGAGGTAATGACCTACTACTGCTACTGAGGTAATGACCTACTACTACTACTACTGAGGTAATGACCTACTACTACTACTACAACTGAGGTAATGACCTACTACTACTACTGAGGTAATGACCTATTACTACTACTGAGGTAATGACCTACTACTAATACTGAGGTAATGACCTACTACTACTACTACTGAGGTAATGACCTACTACTACTACTACTACTGAGGTAATGACCTACTACTACTACTAATGAGGTAATGACCTACTACTACTACTACTACTGAGGTATACTACTACTACTACTGAGGTAATGACCTACTACTACTACTACTGAGGTAATGACCTACTACTACTACTACTACTGAGGTAATGACCTACTACTACTACTACTACAACTGAGGTAATGACCTACTACTACTACTACTACTACTACTACTACTACTACTGAGGTAATGACCTACTACTACTACTACTGAGGTAATGACCTACTACTACTACTACGGTAATGACCTACTACTACTGACGTAATGACCTACTACTACTACTGAGGTAATGACCTCCTACTACTGAGGAATTGACCTACTACTACTACTACTACTACTACTACTACTACTACTACTGAGGAAATGACCTACTACCACTAGTAGGTCATGACCTACTACTACTACTACTACTGAGGTAATGACCTACTACTACTACTACTACTGAGGTAATGACCTACTACTACTACTGAGGTAATGACCTATTACTACTACTGAGGTAATGACCTACTACTAATACTGAGGTAATGACCTACTACTACTACTGAGGTAATGACCTACCACTACTACTAATACTATGGTAATGACCTACTACGGTAATGACCTACTACGGTAATGACCTACTACTACTACGGTAATGACCTACTACTACTACTACTACTACTATTGAGGTAATGACCTACTACTACTACTGAGGTAATGACCTACTACTACTACTACTGAGGTAATGACCTACTACTACTACTACTACGGTAATGACCTACTACTACTGAGGTAATGACCTACTACTACTGAGGTAATGACCTAATACTACTGAGGTAATGACCTACTACTACTGAGGTAATGACCTAATACTACTGAGGTAATGACCTACTACTACTGAGGTAATGACCTACTACTGCTGAGGTAATGACCTACGACTACTCCTACTACTATTGAGGCAATGACCTACTACTACTACTACTACTACTGAGGAAATGACCTACTACCACTAGTAGGTCATGACCTACTACTACTACTACTACTGAGGTAATGACCTACTACTACTACTACTACTGAGGTAATGACCTACTACTACTACTGAGGTAATGACCTATTACTACTACTGAGGTAATGACCTACTACTACTACTGAGGTAATGACCTACTACTACTACTACTACTGAGGTAATGACCTACTACTACTACTACTACTGAGGTAATGACCTACTACTACTACTAATGAGGTAATGACCTACTACTACTACTACTACTGAGGTATACTACTACTACTACTGAGGTAATGACCTACTACTACTACTACTGAGGTAATGACCTACTACTACTACTACTAATGAGGTAATGACCTACTACTACTACTGAGGTAATGACCTACTACTACTACTACTGAGGTAATGACCTACTACTACTACTACTGAGGTAATGACCTACTACTACTACTGAGGTAATGACCTACTACTACTACTGAGGTAATGACCTACTACTACTACTGAGGTAATGACCTACTACTACTACTACTACTGAGTTAATGACCTACTACTACTACTACTACTACTGAGTTAATGACCTACTACTACTACTACTGAGGTAATGACCTACTACTTCTGCTACTACTACTGAGGTAATGACGTACTACTACTACTACTGAGGTAATGACCTACTACTACTACTACTGAGGTAATGACCTACTACTACTACTACTACTGAGGTAATGACCTAGTACTACTACTACTGAGGAATTGACCTACTACTACTACTACTACTACTACTGAGGTAATGACCTACTACTACTACTGAGGAAATGACCTACTACTACTACTACTACTGAGGTAATGACCAACTACTACTACTACTACTGAGGTAATGACCTACTACTACTACTACTACTACTGAGGAAATGACCTACTACTACTACTGAGGTAATGACCTACTACTACTACTGAGGTAATGACCTACTACTAATACTGAGGTAATGACCTACTACTACTACTACTACTACTACTACTACTGAGGTAATGACCTACTACTACTACTACTACTACTGAGGTAATGACCTACTACTACTACTACTACTACTACTACTACTACTACTACTACTACTACTACTACTACGGTAATGACCTACTACTACTGAGGTAATGGCCACTACTACTACTACTACTACTGAGGTAATGACCACTACTACTACTACTGCGGTAATGACCTACTACTACTACTACTACTGAGGTAATGACCTACTACTACTACTACTACTGAGGTAATGACCTAGTACTACTACTACTGAGGTAATGACCTACTACTACTACTACTACTGAGGTAATGACCTACTACTACTACTACTACTACTGAGGTAATGACCTACTACTACTACTACTACTGAGGTAATGACCTACTATGACAACTACTACTGAGGTAATGACCACTACTACTACTACTGAGGTAATGAACTACTACTACTACTACTGAGGTAATGACCTACTACTACTACTGAGGTAATGACCTACTACTACTACTGAGGTAATGACCTACTACTACTACTACTACTACTGAGGTAATGACCTACTACTACTACTGAGGTAATGACCTACTACTACTACTGAGGTAATGACCTACTACTACTACTACTACTACTGAGGTAAATGACCTACTACTACTACTACTACTACTACTACTACTACTACTACTACTACTACTACGGTAATGACCTACTACTACTGAGGTAATTACCTACTATGACTACTACTACTGAGGTAATGACCACTACTACTACTACTGAGGTAATGACCTACTACTACTACTACTACTACTACTGAGGTAATGACCTACTACTGCTACTGAGGTAATGACCTACTACTACTACTACTGAGGTAATGACCTACTACTACTACTACTACTACTACCGAGGTAATGACCTACTACTACTACTGAGGTAATGACCTACTACTGCTACTGAGGTAATGACCTACTACTACTACTACTACTGAGGTAATGACCTACTACTACTACTACTACTACTACTACTACGGTAATGACCTACTACTACTGAGGTAATGACCTACTATGACTACTACTACTGAGGTAATGACCACTACTACTACTACTGAGGTAATGACCTACTACTACTACTACTACTACTACTACTGAGTTAATGACCTACTACTACTACTACTACTGAGGTAATGACCTACTACTACTACTACTACTACTACTGAGTTAATGACCTACTACTACTACTACTACTACTACTGAGGTAATGACCTACTAGTTCTACTACTACTACTGAGGTAATGACCTACTACTACTACTACTACTACTACTGAGGTAATGACCTACTACTACTACTACTACTACTGAGGTAATGACCTACTACTACTACTACTACTACTACTACTATTGAGGTAATGACCTACTACACTACTGAGGTAATGACCTACTACTACTACTACTACTGAGGTAATGACCTACTACTACTACTACTACTACTACTACTACTACTAATACTACTACCGAGGTAATGGCCTACTACTACTACTGAGGTAATGACCTACTACTACTACTACTACTGAGGTAATGACCTACTACTACTACTACTACTACTGAGGTAATGACCTACTACTACTGCTACTGAGGTAATGACCTACAACTACTACTACTACTGAGGTAATGACCTACTACTACTACTACTACGGTAATGACCTACTACTACTGAGGTAATGACCTACTATGACTACTACTACTGAGGTAATGACCACTACTACTACTGAGGTAATGACCTACTACTACTACTGAGGTAATGACCTACTACTACTGAGTTAATGACCTACTACTACTACTACTGAGTTAATGACCTACTACTACTACTACTGAGGTAATGACCTACTACTTCTTCTACTACTACTGAGGTAATGACGTACTACTACTACTACTACTGAGGTAATGACCTACTACTACTACTACTACTACTGAGGTAATGACCTACTACTACTACTACTACGGTAATGACCTACTACTACTGAGGTAATGACCTACTATGACTACTACTACTGAGGTAATGACCACTACTACTACTACTGAGGTAATGACCTACTACTACTACTGAGGTAATGACCTACTACTACTGAGTTAATGACCTACTACTACTACTACTGAGTTAATGACCTACTACTACTACTACTGAGTTAATGACCTACTACTACTACTACTGAGGTAATGACCTACTACTTCTGCTACTACTACTGAGGTAATGACGTACTACTACTACTACTACTGAGGTAATGACCTACTACTACTACTACTACTACTGAGGTAATGACCTACTACTACTACTACTACTGAGGTAATGACCTACTACTACTACTACTACTACTACTACTACTACTGAGGTAATGACCTACTACTACTACTACTACTACTGCTGAGTTGATGACCTACTACTACTACTACTGAGGTAATGACCTACTACTACTACTACTACTGAGGTAATGACCTAGTACTACTACTACTGAGGAATTGACCTACTACTACTACTACTACTACTACTACTACTACTACTGAGGTAATGACCTACTACTACTACTACTGAGGTAATGACCTACTACTACTACTACTGAGGTAATGACCTACTACTACTACTACTGAGGTAATGACCTACTACTACTACTACTGAGGTAATGACCTACTACTACTACTACTACTACTACTACTGAGGTAATGACCTACTACTACTACTACTACTACTACTACTACTGAGGTAATGACCTACTACTACTACTACTACTACTGAGGTAATGACCTACTACTACTACTACTACTACTACTACTACTACTACTACGGTAATGACCTACTACTACTGAGGTAATGGCCACTACTACTACTACTACTGAGGTAATGACCACTACTACTACTACTGAGGTAATGACCTACTACTACTACTACTACTGAGGTAATGACCTACTACTACTACTACTACTGAGGTAATGACCTAGTACTACTACTACTGAGGTAATGACCTACTACTACTACTACTACTACTGAGGTAATGACCTACTACTACTACTACTACTACTGAGGTAATGACCTACTACTACTACTACTACTGAGGTAATGACCTACTATGACAACTACTACTGAGGTAATGACCACTACTACTACTACTGAGGTAATGAACTACTACTACTACTACTGAGGTAATGACCTACTACTACTACTGAGGTAATGACCTACTACTACTACTGAGGTAATGACCTACTACTACTACTACTACTGAGGTAATGACCTACTACTACTACTGAGGTAATGACCTACTACTACTACTGAGGTAATGACCTACTACTACTACTACTACTACTGAGGTAAATGACCTACTACTACTACTACTACTACTACTACTACTACTACTACTACTACTACTACGGTAATGACCTACTACTACTGAGGTAATTACCTACTATGACTACTACTACTGAGGTAATGACTACTACTACTACTACTGAGGTAATGACCTACTACTACTACTACTACTACTACTGAGGTAATGACCTACTACTGCTACTGAGGTAATGACCTACTACTACTACTACTACTGAGGTAATGACCTACTACTACTACTACTACTACTACCGAGGTAATGACCTACTACTATTACTGAGGTAATGACCTACTACTACTACTACTACTGAGGTAATGACCTACTACTACTACTACTACTGAGGTCATGACCTACTACTACTACTACTACTACTACTACTACGGTAATGACCTACTACTACTGAGGTAATGACCTACTATGACTACTACTACTGAGGTAATGACCACTACTACTACTACTGAGGTAATGACCTACTACTACTACTACTACTACTACTACTGAGTTAATGACCTACTACTACTACTACTACTACTGAGGTAATGACCTACTACTACTACTACTACTACTACTGAGTTAATGACCTACTACTACTACTACTACTACTACTGAGGTAATGACCTACTAGTTCTACTACTACTACTGAGGTAATGACCTACTACTACTACTACTACTGAGGTAATGACCTACTACTACTACTACTACTACTGAGGTAATGACCTACTACTACTACTACTACTACTACTACTACTATTGAGGTAATGACCTACTACACTACTGAGGTAATGACCTACTACTACTACTACTACTGAGGTAATGACCTACTACTACTACTACTACTACTACTACTACTACTACTACCGAGGTAATGGCCTACTACTACTACTGAGGTAATGACCTACTACTACTACTACTACTGAGGTAATGACCTACTACTACTACTACTACTGAGGTAATGACCTACTACTACTGCTACTGAGGTAATGACCTACTACTACTACTACTACTGAGGTAATGACCTACTACTACTACTACTACGGTAATGACCTACTACTACTGAGGTAATGACCTACTATGACTACTACTACTGAGGTAATGACCACTACTACTACTACTACTGAGGTAATGACCTACTACTACTACTGAGGTAATGACCTACTACTACTGAGTTAATGACCTACTACTACTACTACTGAGTTAATGACCTACTACTACTACTACTGAGGTAATGACCTACTACTTCTGCTTCTACTACTGAGGTAATGACGTACTACTACTACTACTACTGAGGTAATGACCTACTACTACTACTACTACTACTGAGGTAATGACCTACTACTACTACTACTACGGTAATGACCTACTACTACTGAGGTAATGACCTACTATGACTACTACTACTGAGGTAATGACCACTACTACTACTACTGAGGTAATGACCTACTACTACTACTGAGGTAATGACCTACTACTACTGAGTTAATGACCTACTACTACTACTACTGAGTTAATGACCTACTACTACTACTACTGAGTTAATGACCTACTACTACTACTACTGAGGTAATGACCTACTACTTCTGCTACTACTACTGAGGTAATGACGTACTACTACTACTACTACTGAGGTAATGACCTACTACTACTACTACTACTACTGAGGTAATGACCTACTACTACTACTACTACTGAGGTAATGACCTACTACTACTACTACTACTACTACTACTACTACTACTACTGAGGAATTGACCTACTACTACTACTACTACTACTACTACTACTACTACTGAGGTAATGACCTACTACTACTACTACTGAGGTAATGACCTACTACTACTACTACTGAGGTAATGACCTACTACTACTACTACTGAGGTAATGACCTACTACTACTACTACTGAGGTAATGACCTACTACTACTACAACTACTACTACTACTGAGGTAATGACCTACTACTACTACTACTACTACTACTACTACTGAGGTAATGACCTACTACTACTACTACTACTGAGGTAATGACCTACTACTACTACTACTACTACTACTACTACTACTACTACTACTACTACTACTGAGGTAATGATCTACTACTACTACTACAACTGAGGAATTGACCTACTACTACTACTACTACTACTACTGAGGTAATGACCTACTACTACTACTGAGGAAATGACCTACTACTACTACTACTACTGAGGTAATGACCAACTACTACTAATACTACTGAGGTAATGACCTACTACTACTACTACTACTGAGGAAATGACCTACTACTACTACTGAGGTAATGACCTACTACTACTACTACTGAGGTAATGACCTACTACTAATACTGAGGAAATGACCTACTACTACTACTACTACTACTGAGGTAATGACCTACTACTACTACTACTACTGAGGTAATGACCTACTACTACTACTACTACTGAGGTAATGACCTACTACTACTACTACTACTACTACTGAGGTAATGACCTACTACTACTACTACTACTACTACTGAGGTAATGACCTACTACTACTACTACTACTACTACTACTATTGAGGTAATGACCTACTACACTACTGAGGTAATGACCTACTACTACTACTACTGAGGTAATGACCTACTACTACTACTACTACTACTACTACTACTACTACTACCGAGGTAATGGCCTACTACTACTACTGAGGTAATGACCTACTACTACTACTACTACTGAGGTAATGACCTACTACTACTACTACTACTACTGAGGTAATGACCTACTACTACTGCTACTGAGGTAATGACCTACTACTACTACTACTACTGAGGTAATGACCTACTACTACTACTACTACGGTAATGACGTACTACTACTGAGGTAATGACCTACTATGACTACTACTACTGAGGTAATGACCACTACTACTACTACTGAGGTAATGACCTACTACTACTACTGAGGTAATGACCTACTACTACTACTACTGAGTTAATGACCTACTACTACTACTACTACTACTGAGGTAATGACCTACTACTACTACTACTACTGAGGTAATGACCTACTACTACTACTACTACTGAGGTAATGACCTACTACTACTACTACTACGGTAATGACCTACTACTACTGAGGTAATGACCTACTATGACTACTACTACTGAGGTAATGACCACTACTACTACTACTGAGGTAATGACCTACTACTACTACTACTACTACTGAGGTAATGACGTACTACTACTACTACTACTGAGGTAATGACCTACTACTACTACTACTACTACTGAGGTAATGACCTACTACTACTACTACTACTGAGGTAATGACCTACTACTACTACTACTACTGAGGTAATGACCTACTACTACTACTACTACGGTAATGACCTACTACTACTGAGGTAATGACCTACTATGACTACTACTACTGAGGTAATGACCACTACTACTACTACTGAGGTAATGACCTACTACTACTACTGAGGTAATGACCTACTACTACTACTACTGAGTTAATGACCTACTACTACTACTACTGAGTTAATGACCTACTACTACTACTACTGAGGTAATGACCTACTACTTCTGCTACTACTACTGAGGTAATGACGTACTACTACTACTACTACTGAGGTAATGACCTACTACTACTACTACTACTACTGAGGTAATGACCTACTACTACTGAGGTAATGACCTACTACTACTACTACTACTACTACTACTACTGAGGTAATGACCTACTACTACTACTACTACTACTGCTGAGTTAATGACCTACTACTACTACTACTGAGGTAATGACCTACTACTACTACTACTACTGAGGTAATGACCTAGTACTACTACTACTGAGGAATTGACCTACTACTACTACTACTACTACTACTACTGAGGTAATGACCTACTACTACTACTACTGAGGTAATGACCTACTACTACTACTACTGAGGTAATGACCTACTACTACTACTACTGAGGTAATGACCTACTACTACTACTACTGAGGTAATGACCTACTACTACTACTACTGAGGTAATGACCTACTACTACTACTACTACTGAGGTAATGACCTACTATGACTACTACTACTGAGGTAATGACCACTACTACTACTACTGAGGTAATGACCTACTACTACTACTGAGGTAATGACCTACTACTACTACTACTGAGTTAATGACCTACTACTACTACTACTGAGTTAATGACCTACTACTACTACTACTGAGGTAATGACCTACTACTTCTGCTACTACTACTGAGGTAATGACGTACTACTACTACTACTACTGAGGTAATGACCTACTACTACTACTACTACTACTGAGGTAATGACCTACTACTACTGAGGTAATGACCTACTACTACTACTACTACTACTACTACTACTGAGGTAATGACCTACTACTACTACTACTACTACTACTGCTGAGTTAATGACCTACTACTACTACTACTGAGGTAATGACCTACTACTACTACTACTACTGAGGTAATGACCTAGTACTACTACTACTGAGGAATTGACCTACTACTACTACTACTACTACTACTACTGAGGTAATGACCTACTACTACTACTACTGAGGTAATGACCTACTACTACTACTACTGAGGTAATGACCTACTACTACTACTACTGAGGTAATGACCTACTACTACTACTACTACTGAGGTAATGACCTACTACTACTACTACTGAGGTAATGACCTACTACTACTACTACTACTACTACTACTGAGGTAATGACCTACTACTACTACTACTACTGAGGTAATGACCTACTACTACTACTACTACTGAGGTAATGACCTACTACTACTACTACTACTACTACTACTACTACTACTACTACTACTACTACTACTGAGGTAATGATCTACTACTACTACTACTACAACTGAGGAATTGACCTACTACTACTACTACTACTACTGAGGTAATGACCTACTACTACTACTGAGGAAATGACCTACTACTACTACTACTACTGAGGTAATGACCAACTACTACTACTACTACTGAGGTAATGACCTACTACTACTACTACTACTGAGGAAATGACCTACTACTACTACTGAGGTAATGACCTACTACTACTACTGAGGTAATGACCTACTACTAATACTGAGGTAATGACCTACTACTACTACTACTACTACTACTACTACTGAGGTAATGACCTACTACTACTACTACTACTACTACTACTACTACTACTACTACTACTACTACTACTACTACGGTAATGACCTACTACTACTGAGGTAATGGCCACTACTACTACTACTACTACTGAGGTAATGACCACTACTACTACTACTGAGGTAATGACCTACTACTACTACTGAGGTAATGACCTACTACTACTACTACTACTGATGTAATGACCTAGTACTACTACTACTGAGGTAATGACCTACTACTACTACTACTACTGAGGTAATGACCTACTACTACTACTACTACTGAGGTAATGACCTACTACTACTACTACTACTGAGGTAATGACCTACTATGACAACTACTACTGAGGTAATGACCACTACTACTACTACTGAGGTAATGAACTACTACTACTACTACTGAGGTAATGACCTACTACTACTACTGAGGTAATGACCTACTACTACTACTGAGGTAATGACCTACTACTACTACTACTACTACTGAGGTAATGACCTACTACTACTACTGAGGTAATGACCTACTACTACTACTGAGGTAATGACCTACTACTACTACTACTACTACTGAGGTAAATGACCTACTACTACTACTACTACTACTACTACTACTACTACTACTACTACTACTACTACTACGGTAATGACCTACTACTACTGAGGTAATTACCTACTATGACTACTACTACTGAGGTAATGACCACTACTACTACTACTGAGGTAATGACCTACTACTACTACTACTACTACTACTGAGGTAATGACCTACTACTGCTACTGAGGTAATGACCTACTACTACTACTACTGAGGTAATGACCTACTACTACTACTACTACTACTACCGAGGTAATGACCTACTACTATTACTGAGGTAATGACCTACTACTACTACTACTGAGGTAATGACCTACTACTACTACTACTACTACTACTGAGGTAATGACCTACTACTACTACTGAGGAAATGACCTACTACTACTACTACTACTGAGGTAATGACCAACTACTACTACTACTACTGAGGTAATGACCTACTACTACTACTACTACTGAGGAAATGACCTACTACTACTACTGAGGTAATGACCTACTACTACTACTACTGAGGTAATGACATACTACTACTACTACTACTACTACTACTACTGAGGTAATGACCTACTACTACTACTACTACTACTGAGGTAATGACCTACTACTACTACTACTACTACTGAGGTAATGACCTACTACTACTACTACTACTACTACTGAGGTAATGACCTACTACTACTACTACTACTACTATTGAGGTAATGACCTACTACACTACTGAGGTAATGACCTACTACTACTACTACTGAGGTAATGACCTACTACTACTACTACTACTACTACTACTACTACTACTACTACTACCGAGGTAATGGCCTACTACTACTACTACTGAGGAAATGACCTACTACTACTACTACTACTGAGGTAATGACCAACTACTACTAATACTACTGAGGTAATGACCTACTACTACTACTACTACTGAGGAAATGACCTACTACTACTACTGAGGTAATGACCTACTACTACTACTACTGAGGTAATGACCTACTACTAATACTGAGGAAATGACCTACTACTACTACTACTACTACTGAGGTAATGACCTACTACTACTACTACTACTGAGGTAATGACCTACTACTACTACTACTACTGAGGTAATGACCTACTACTACTACTACTACTACTACTGAGGTAATGACCTACTACTACTACTACTACTACTACTACTGAGGTAATGACCTACTACTACTACTACTACTACTACTACTATTGAGGTAATGACCTACTACACTACTGAGGTAATGACCTACTACTACTACTACTGAGGTAATGACCTACTACTACTACTACTACTACTACTACTACTACTACTACCGAGGTAATGGCCTACTACTACTACTGAGGTAATGACCTACTACTACTACTACTACTGAGGTAATGACCTACTACTACTACTACTACTACTGAGGTAATGACCTACTACTACTGCTACTGAGGTAATGACCTACTACTACTACTACTACTGAGGTAATGACCTACTACTACTACTACTACGGTAATGACGTACTACTACTGAGGTAATGACCTACTATGACTACTACTACTGAGGTAATGACCACTACTACTACTACTGAGGTAATG
Source organism: Oncorhynchus clarkii lewisi (assembly GCF_045791955.1). Taxonomy (NCBI): domain Eukaryota; kingdom Metazoa; phylum Chordata; class Actinopteri; order Salmoniformes; family Salmonidae; genus Oncorhynchus; species Oncorhynchus clarkii. The sequence goes on along the minus strand of NW_027259109.1, from coordinate 1,995 downwards.
ACCTACTACTACTACTGAGGTAATGACCTACTACTACTACTACTGAGTTAATGACCTACTACTACTACTACTACTACTGAGGTAATGACCTACTACTACTACTACTACTGAGGTAATGACCTACTACTACTACTACTACTGAGGTAATGACCTACTACTACTACTACTACGGTAATGACCTACTACTACTGAGGTAATGACCTACTATGACTACTACTACTGAGGTAATGACCACTACTACTACTACTGAGGTAATGACCTACTACTACTACTACTACTGAGGTAATGACGTACTACTACTACTACTACTGAGGTAATGACCTACTACTACTACTACTACTACTGAGGTAATGACCTACTACTACTACTACTACTGAGGTAATGACCTACTACTACTACTACTACTGAGGTAATGACCTACTACTACTACTACTACGGTAATGACCTACTACTACTGAGGTAATGACCTACTATGACTACTACTACTGAGGTAATGACCACTACTACTACTACTGAGGTAATGACCTACTACTACTACTGAGGTAATGACCTACTACTACTACTACTGAGTTAATGACCTACTACTACTACTACTGAGTTAATGACCTACTACTACTACTACTGAGGTAATGACCTACTACTTCTGCTACTACTACTGAGGTAATGACGTACTACTACTACTACTACTGAGGTAATGACCTACTACTACTACTACTACTACTGAGGTAATGACCTACTACTACTGAGGTAATGACCTACTACTACTACTACTACTACTACTACTACTGAGGTAATGACCTACTACTACTACTACTACTACTGCTGAGTTAATGACCTACTACTACTACTACTGAGGTAATGACCTACTACTACTACTACTACTGAGGTAATGACCTAGTACTACTACTACTGAGGAATTGACCTACTACTACTACTACTACTACTACTACTGAGGTAATGACCTACTACTACTACTACTGAGGTAATGACCTACTACTACTACTACTGAGGTAATGACCTACTACTACTACTACTGAGGTAATGACCTACTACTACTACTACTGAGGTAATGACCTACTACTACTACTACTGAGGTAATGACCTACTACTACTACTACTACTGAGGTAATGACCTACTACTACTACTACTGAGGTAATGACCTACTACTACTACTACTACTACTACTACTGAGTTAATGACCTACTACTACTACTACTACTACTACTACTACCTACTACTACTACTACTGAGGTAATGACCTACTACTTCTGCTACTACTACTGAGGTAATGACCTACTACTACTACTACTGAGGTAATGACCTACTACTACTACTACTACTACTACTGAGGTAATGACCTACTACTGCTACTGAGGTAATGACCTACTACTGAGGTAATGACCTACTACTACTACTGACTACTACTACTACTACTACTACTACTACTGAGGTAATGACCTACTACTACTACTACTACTACTGCTGAGTTAATGACCTACTACTACTACTACTGAGGTAATGACCTACTACTACTACTACTACTGAGGTAATGACCTAGTACTACTACTACTGAGGAATGACCTACTACTACTACTACTACTACTACTACTGAGGTAATGACCTACTACTACTACTACTGAGGTAATGACCTACTACTACTACTACTGAGGTAATGACCTACTACTACTACTACTGAGGTAATGACCTACTACTACTACTACTGAGGTAATGACCTACTACTACTACTACTGAGGTAATGACCTACTACTACTACTACTACTGAGGTAATGACCTACTATGACTACTACTACTGAGGTAATGACCACTACTACTACTACTGAGGTAATGACCTACTACTACTACTGAGGTAATGACCTACTACTACTACTACTACTTAATGACCTACTACTACTACTACTGAGTTAATGACCTACTACTACTACTACTGAGGTAATGACCTACTACTACTGCTACTACTACTGAGGTAATGACGT
>NW_027259108.1:0-40786 GCF_045791955.1 Oncorhynchus clarkii lewisi | reverse complement strand
ATGCACCACTTTTCTATTTAATTTAAAAAAAATAATGTTTTAAACAAGTTATTTTTTTAATTTCACTTCACCTATTTGTCCATGAAATGAAATCCAAATAAAAATCCATTTAAATTACAGGTTATAATGCAACAAAATAGGAAAAACGCCAAGGGGGATGAATACTTTTGCAAGGCACTGTATATTTAGCCTTACCACTCAAACGCGTTAAATTATAAAGGTAGACTCAACGTGACTCGCCAGATTCCGAAGCCCGAAAAACCTATAAAACCCTATAAAAAAAAAACAGTCTATTCCCCCCCCCCAAAGATAACAGTTTCAGTATAGCCGGATGTGGAGATCCTGGGCTGGAGTGATAACACGTGGTCTGCGGTTGTGAGGATCGTAGGGCGTACTGCCAAATTCTCTAAAACAACACTGAGGCGGCTGATGATTTTCGGGTTTTCATTTACTATAATAACCTTGGTGTGTGCCAGTATGTGTGTGTGTGTGTGTATGTGTGTGTGTGTGTGTGTATGTGTGTGTGTGTGTGTGTGTGTGTGTGTGTGTGTAATATCCACTGGACCTACATCAGGCTGGTGGTGGGCCATGAGCACAGCAAAGTTGGTGAGGTGGGAACAGGAGCAGGTGGTGTGTGTGCTGTTGGTGTCCAGCAGTCTACAGCCCTGAGACGACCATTGGCCTGTCATCGACCGCTCAGAGTAATTCCAGAACGAACAGTTGGGACTGTAGTGGTTCTCCAACTGGAGGGGGAGAGTGAGAGAGAGAGAGGGGGGGGGGTAATTTCAATTGAAAATGTATTAACTTTATTGATACCCAAGGTAAATGGTTCTGTTGCAGGCCTTATAACAACACACAAACATAAATAACGAACATAAAGTGCTGCAATCCATTTAAACATGTTTCTATACAGTACAAGCAGATGACAGGGAAAGAAAATACAGCCTATTTAAACAGTTGGCAAATATGTGGGAGAGAGAGAGAAAGGGTGAGAGGTGAAATATATTGTAATGCATGTGTACAGTAACAGAACAGTGTGTACAGTGTGGGGGACGTAGGGTTTTATGCTCTGTATACAGTATGTGTATGGGCTTGTTTGTCTACTACAGTACAGTATGTGTATGGGCTTGTTTGTCTACTACAGTACAGTATGTGTATGGGCTTGTTTGTCTACTACAGTACAGTATGTGGTGTAGTGTTTAACCTCCTGTATGTGTACATTATGTCAATGTACATTTATGTTTATGTATTTATTATTATTTAAAATTGTATTTTACCTTAGTTTATCTAGGCAAGTCAGGGTAAACTGCCTTGTTCAGGGGCAGAACGGCATATTTTTAAATTGTCAGCTCGGGGATTCGATCTTTCAACCTTTCGGTTTATGCAAGTGTATGTGAGTGTCATTTTTATGTGAGTGTAGCGTGTATATTGGAGTGTATTGTGTGTATGTGAGTGAAGTGTGTATACTGGAGTGTATTGTGTATGAGAGTGTATTGTGTGTATGGGAGTGTATTGTGTGTATGGGAGTGTATTATGTATGGGTGTGTATTGTGTGTATGGGAGTAAATTTGTGTATATTGTATGGGTGTATATTGTGTGTATGGGAGTGTATTGTGTATGGGTGTGTATTGTGTGTATGGGAGTGTATTGTGTATGGCTGTGTATTGTGTGTATGGGAGTGTATTGTGTGTATGGGTGTGTATTGTGTGTATGGGAGTGCATTGTGTATACGGGAGAGTATTGTGTGTATGGGAGAGTTTGTGGACTGTATGTGTGTGAGTCACAGGAGGTTGGTGGCACCTTTATTGGGGTGAATGGGCTCATGGTAATGTCTGGAGCGTAATGAATGGAATGGTATCAAATACATCAAACACATGGTTTTCATGCGTTTGATGCCATTCCATTTGCTATGTTCCGGTCATTATTATGAGCCGTTCTGTAAGTATGTAAGCGTATGACATTAAATGTATCTGTAAGTGTATACCTGTAAGTGTTTGAGTGTGAACACCACCGGCTCAGTGAGGAACACTCTGCTGGACTCTTTATTGATGGAGGCGGCGATGACGTGGGAGTTGACCGCCAATCCCCGCTCCCCCGGTGCCGCCTCCAGCTCCATCTTCACCGTGGCGTTCTCCGTAGACAGGAAGGAGCCCAAGTTCTTATAAAGAACAAACACTACCTTGACTTGGCCTGGAGGGGGAGAGAGAGATGAGAGACAGGGAGAGAGAGATGAGAGACAGGGAGAGAGAGATGAGAGACAGGGAGCGGGAGATAGAAGAAGAGAGAAAGATAGAGAGGGGAAATGAGAGAGGGAAAGGAAAAAGAGAAAAAAGAAACCAAAATAGTGTGTGAAGGGAGCATAATAAGGAGAGAGAGTCAGACAGAGAGAGACAAAAGAAAGAGGGGAAGGAGAGGGAAGGGGGGAAGGAGAGGGAGTCAGAGAGAGAGATAGAACATAAAGAGGGGAAGGGGGGAAGGAGAGGGAGTCAGAGAGAGAGATAGAACATAAAGAGGGGAAGGGGGGAAGGAGAGGGAGTAAGAGAGAGAGAGAACATAAAGAGGGGAAGGGGGGAAGGAGAGAGAGTCAGAGAGAGAGATAGAACATAAAGAGGGGAAGGGGGAAGGAGAGAGAGTCAGAGAGAGAGATAGAACATAAAGAGGGGAAGGGGGGAAGGAGAGGGAGTAAGAGAGAGAGATAGAACATAAAGAGGGGAAGGGGGAAGGAGAGAGAGTCAGACAGAGAGATAGAACATAAAGAGGGGAAGGGGGGAAGGAGAGGGAGTAAGAGAGAGAGATAGAACATAAAGAGGGGAAGGGGAAGGAGAGAGAGTAAGAGAGAGAGATAGAACATAAAGAGGGGAAGGAGAGAGAGTAAGAGAGAGAGATAGAACATAAAGAGGGGAAGGGGGAAGGAGAGAGAGTCAGAGAGAGAGAGAGAAAAGAAAGAGGGGAAGGAGAGGGAAGGGGGGAAGGAGAGGGAGTAAGAGAGAGAGATAGAACATAAAAAGGGGAAGGGGGGAAGGAGAGAGAGTAAGAGAGAGAGATAGAACATAAAGAGGGGAAGAGGAGAAGGAGAGAGAGTCAGAGAGAGAGATAAAACATAAAGAGGGGAAGGGGGAAGGAGAGGGAGTCAGAGAGAGAGATAGACCATAAAGAGGGGAAGGGGGGAAGGAGAGGGAGTCAGAGAGAGAGATAGAACATAAAGAGGGGAAGGGGGGAAGGAGAGGGAGTCAGAGAGAGAGATAGAACATAAAGAGGGGAAGGGGGGAAGGAGAGAGAGTAAGAGAGAGAGATAGAACATAAAGAGGGGAAGGGGGGAAGGAGAGAGAGTAAGAGAGAGAGATAGAACATAAAGAGGGGAAGGGGGGAAGGAGAGGGAGTCAGAGAGAGAGATAGAACATAAAGAGGGGAAGGGGGAAGGAGAGAGTAAGAGAGAGAGATAAAACATAAAGAGAGGAAGGGGGGAAGGAGAGAGAGTAAGAGAGAGAGATAGAACATGAAGAGGGGAAGGGGGGAAGGAGAGGGAGTCAGAGAGAGATAGAACATAAAGAGGGGAAGGGGGAAGGAGAGAGTAAGAGAGAGAGATATAACATAAAGAGGGGAAGGGGGGAAGGAGAGAGAGTCAGAGAGAGAGATAGAACATAAAGAGGGGAAGGGGGGAAGGAGAGGGAGTCAGAGAGAGAGATAGAACATAAAGAGGGGAAGGGGGGAAGGAGAGAGAGTAAGAGAGAGAGATAGAACATAAAGAGGGGAAGGGGGGAAGGAGAGAGAGTAAGAGAGAGAGATAGAACATAAAGAGGGGAAGGGGGGAAGGAGAGGGAGTCAGAGAGAGAGATAGAACATAAAGAGGGGAAGGGGGAAGGAGAGAGTAAGAGAGAGAGATAGAACATAAAGAGGGGAAGGGGGGAAGGAGAGAGAGTAAGAGAGAGAGATAGAACATGAAGAGGGGAAGGGGGGAAGGAGAGGGAGTCAGAGAGAGATAGAACATAAAGAGGGGAAGGGGGAAGGAGAGAGTAAGAGAGAGATAGAACATAAAGAGGGGAAGGGGGAAGGAGAGAGTAAGAGAGAGAGATAGAACATAAAGAGGGGAAGGGGGAAGGAGAGGGAGTCAGAGAGAGAGATATAACATAAAGAGGGGAAGGGGGGAAGGAGAGGGAGTCAGAGAGAGAGATATAACATAAAGAGGGGAAGGGGGAAGGACAGAGAGTAAGAGAGAGAGATAGAACATAAAGTGGCGAAGGGGGGAAGGAGAGGGAGTCAGAGAGAGAGATATAACATAAAGAGGGGAAGGGGGAAGGACAGAGAGTAAGAGAGAGAGATAGAACATAAAGAGGGGAAGGGGGGAAGGAGAGGGAGTCAGAGAGAGAGATATAGAACATAAAGAGGGGAAGGGGGGAAGGAGAGGGAGTCAGAGAGAGAGATATAGAACATAAAGAGGGGAAGGGGGAAGGAGAGGGAGTCAGAGAGAGAGATAGAACATAAAGAGGGGAAGGGGGAAGGAGAGGGAGTAAGAGAGAGAGAGATATAACATAAAGAGGGGAAGGGGGAAGGACAGAGAGTAAGAGAGAGAGATAGAACATAAAGAGGGGAAGGGGGGAAGGAGAGGGAGTCAGAGAGAGAGATATAGAACATAAAGAGGGGAAGGGGGGAAGGAGAGGGAGTCAGAGAGAGAGATAGAACATAAAGAGGGGAAGGGGGGAAGGAGAGGGAGTAAGAGAGAGAGAGATAGAACATAAAGAGGGGAAGGGGGGAAGGAGAGGGAGTAAGAGAGAGAGAGATATAACATAAAGAGGGGTAGGGGGGAAGGAGAGGGAGTCAGAGAGAGAGATAGAACATAAAGAGGGGAAGGGGGGAAGGAGAGAGAGTAAGAGAGAGAGAGATAGAACATAAAGAGGGTAAGGGGGAAGGAGAGAGAGTAAGAGAGAGAGATAGAACATAAAGAGGGGAAGGGGGGAGGAGAGAGAGTAAGAGAGAGAGATAGAACATAAAGAGGGGAAGGGGGAAGGAGAGAGAGTAAGTGAGAGAGATAGAACATAAAGAGGGGAAGGGGGGAAGGAGAGGGAGTCAGAGAGAGATATAGAACATAAAGAGGGGAAGGGGGGAAGGAGAGAGAGTCAGAGAGAGAGATAGAACATAAAGAGGGGAAGGGGGAAGGAGAGAGAGTCAGAGAGAGAGATAAAACATGAAGAGGGAAAGGAGAGAGAGTCAGAGAGAGAGATAGAACATAAAGAGGGGAAGGGGGGAAGGAGAGGGAGTCAGAGAGAGAGATATGACATAAAGAGGGGAAGGGGGGAAGGAAAGGGAGTCAGAGAGAGAGATAGAACATAAAGAGGGGAAGGGGGGAAGGAGAGAGAGTCAGAGAGAGAGATAGAACATAAAGAGGGGAAGGGGGGGAGGAGAGAGAGTCAGAGAGAGAGATAGAACATAAAGAGGGGAAGGGGGAAGGAGAGAGAGTCAGACAGAGAGATAGAACATAAAGACGGGAAGGGGGGAAGGAGAGAGAGTCAGAGAGAGAGATAGAACATAAAGAGGGGAAGGGGGGAGAGGGAGTCAGAGAGAGAGAGATAGAACATAAAGAGGGGAAGGGGGAAGGAGAGGGAGTCAGAGAGAGAGATAGAACATAAAGAGGGGAAGGGGGAAGGAGAGGGAGTCAGAGAGAGAGATAGAACATAAAGAGGTAAAGGAGAGAGAGTAAGAGAGAGAGATAGAACATAAAGAGGGGAAGGGGGGAAGGAGAGAGAGTCAGAGAGAGAGATAGAACATAAAGAGGGGAAGGGGGAAGGAGAGAGAGTCAGAGAGAGAGATAGAACATGAAGAGGGGAAGGAGAGGGAGTAAGAGAGAGAGATAGAACATAAAGAGGGGAAGGGGGGAAGGAGAGAGAGTCAGAGAGAGAGATAGAACATAAAGAGGGGAAGGGGGGAGAGGGAGTCAGAGAGAGAGAGATAGAACATAAAGAGGGGAAGGGGGAAGGAGAGGGAGTCAGAGAGAGAGATAGAACATAAAGAGGGGAAGGGGGAAGGAGAGGGAGTCAGAGAGAGAGATAGAACATAAAGAGGTAAAGGAGAGAGAGTAAGAGAGAGAGATAGAACATAAAGAGGGGAAGGGGGGAAGGAGAGAGAGTCAGAGAGAGAGATAGAACATAAAGAGGGGAAGGGGGAAGGAGAGAGAGTCAGAGAGAGAGATAGAACATGAAGAGGGGAAGGGGGGAAGGAGATGGAGTAAGAGAGAGAGATAGAACATAAAGAGGGGAAGGGGGAAGAGGGAGTCAGAGAGAGAGAGAGAACATAAAGAGGGGAAGGGGGGAAGGAGAGAGTCAGAGAGAGAGATAGAACATAAAGAGGGGAAGGGGGGAAGGAGAGAGAGTCAGAGAGAGAGAGATAGAACATAAAGAGGGGAAGGGGGGAGAGGGAGTCAGAGAGAGAGATAGAACATAAAGAGGGGAAGGGGGGAAGGAGAGAGAGTCAGAGAGAGATATAGAACATAAAGAGGGGAAAGGGGGAAGGAGAGGGAGTCAGAGAGAGAGATAAAACATAAAGAGGGGAAGGGGGGAAGGAGAGAGAGTCAGAGAGAGAGATAAAACATAAAGAGGGGAAGGGGGAAGGAGAGAGAGTCAGAGAGAGAGATAGAACATAAAGAGGGGAAGGGGGAAGGAGAGAGAGTCAGAGAGAGAGATAGAACATAAAGAGGGGAAGGGGGAAGGAGAGAGAGTCAGACAGAGAGATAGACCATAAAGAGGGGAAGGGGGAAGGAGAGAGAGTCAGACAGAGAGATAGAACATAAAGAGGGGAAGGGGGAGAGGGAGTCAGAGAGAGAGATAGAACATAAAGAGGGGAAGGGGGGAAGGAGAGAGAGTCAGAGAGAGATATAGAACATAAAGAAGGAAAAGGGGGAAGGAGAGGGAGTCAGAGAGAGAGATAGAACATAAAGAGGGGAAGGGGGAAGGAGAGAGAGTAAGAGAGAGAGAGAACATAAAGAGGGGAAGGGGGGAAGGAGAGGGAGTCAGAGAGAGACATAGAACATAAAGAGGGGAAGGGGGGAAGGAGAGGGAGTCAGAGAGAGAGATAGAACATAAAGAGGGGAAGGGGGAAGGAGAGAGAGTCAGACAGAGAGATAGAACATAAAGAGGGGAAGGGGGGAAGGAGAGAGAGTCAGAGAGAGAGAGATATAACATAAAGAGGTAAAGGAGAGGGAAGGGGGGGAAGGAGAGAGAAAAGAGAAAGAGGAAAAGGACGAATAGTAAAGAGAGAAGACAGAAATAGCGAGAGAGGACAGGGGGAATGATAAGGGGGAAAGGAGGAAGGGGAGAGAGGCAGAGTGACAGAGGGAGAGAGAGAGAGTTAGTGAAGGTTAGAATGATGGTAAGAACCGTTTCATTTTGACTGGTGGGAAAGAGGGGAGATTTAATGTGGAGGGCAATGGAACATTCATCCCTCAAGCATTCACAGATCTCCTATTATTCCATATGAATTTTTCATGTGCGTTTGTTTCAATCATTCTAATCTGGATCCCACTGCAGAGCCGAGCGCTGACAGAAAACAGAGAAGGGGGAGAGGGAGGGATGGGTGAAGGACTGGAGGGAGGGATGGGTGGAGGACTGGAGGGAGGGAGAGGGGGAGGAGGAGGGGGGCTTGAAGCGGGAGAAGAGATGAGAGAAGGGTATAAGATGGTGGAGAGACGGAGCAAGGGAGAAAGAGAGAGAGAGAGAGAGCTGAGATTGCTCTGTCAGGCTGTGGGTGATAGTCATCTACACGCCTCTCCAGCTATTCTATTAGGAGTGTTGTTAGGAAACCATCAAGGAAGAAATGGTCTCAGCGCTTTTATTAATCTGATTGGCCTGTTATTATGAAACAATAACTTGGTCAACTGCATGCAGATTACTTTGGACTCGCATGAAAATGCAAATGGAAGCATTGACTGAGAGATCCCTGAGCCCATAACTCAGGTCATGAAGTGAACGGGAGATCACTGAGCCCATAACTCAGGTCATGAAGTGAACGGGAGATCGCCGAGCCCATATCTCAGGTCATGAAGTGAACGGGAGCGCTGTAGGGTTTGACTGTGATGTGATGACCGTGATAAGGTTACTGACCATTGCGGCTGTACTGTTTGATGGTGGAGGCGGAGAGCTGGATGGTGCTGTCGCTCACGTAGTTCTGAGGAAAGGACAGGTCCTGAAGGTCCATCTCTGTGTTCAACACGTGCACCTCCAGATCTAAGATACACACACAGGCGTGTGGGAACAAAAGGTTAGAGTTGTTCTGCTTTTCCAGGATATTTAGCATGCCCTGCTCTACACCTATCCTCCTACTGGAATTACTATTGCTACTAATTACAATTACTAATCACACACATGCATGTACCCCACTGCTTCCATTTCCCCCTATTTCTTACCGATATTGGGGGCCCGGTCGGTGAAGCGGTTGCCGTACATGTTGTTGGCCAATAGGAAGGCTCCTTTCTCCAGGACGTCCAATAGCATGGTGGCGGTGTGGGCCTGCTCCGTAGTGTTCATGTCCTGCCACGACTCCAGAGCCTCTGTACGCAGCAGGTTGTCCACTGTCTGCACTACCGCCTGGCAACCGAGAGGGGGCGCTAAGGTTCACACTGCTGTATTACACTGCATTACATTACACATGCTACTGCTGTACATTACATTACACATGCTACTGCTGTACATTACATTTTCTGCTGCTCTACTCTTATAGTAGACGTTTGACCTGTTATCCAATTTATAACAGAGGCCTGTATGTTTGATTCACCATGTCATTCTCTTATACTATACAGGCCTGTATGTTTGATTCATCTTGTGATTCTCTTGTACTATATAGACCTGTATGTTTGATTCATCATGTGATTCTCTTGTACTATACAGGCCTGTATGTTTGATTCATCATGTGATTCTCTTATACTATACAGGCCTGTATGTTTGATTCACCATGTAATTCTCTTGTACTATATAGACCTGTATGTTTGATTCACCATGTCATTCTCTTATACTATACAGGCCTGTATGTTTGATTCATCTTGTGATTCTCTTGTACTATATAGACCTGTATGTTTGATTCATCATGTGATTCTCTTGTACTATACAGGCCTGTATGTTTGATTCATCATGTGATTCTCTTATACTATACAGGCCTGTATGTTTGATTCACCATGTGATTCTCTTATACTATACAGGCCTGTATGTTTGATTCATCATGTGATTATCTTATACTATACAGGGCTGTATGTTTGATTCATCGTGTGATTCTCTTGTACTATACAGGCCTGTATGTTTGATTCATTGTGTGATTCACTTGTACTATACAGGCCTGTATGACACGCACAGGGTCAATTGAGTATTCTTCATTGTACAATGGAAGGGAGAGAATTACAGTTGCACTTCTATGCTCTTCACACAATCACCATACATTTCCCCTTCCCCTTACCATACATCACCATACATTTCCCCGTACCATACATCACCATACATTTCCCCTTACCATACATCACCATACATTTCCCCTTCCCCGTACCATACATCACCATACATTTCCCCTTACCATACATCACCATACATTTCCCCTTCCCCTTACCATACATCACCATACATTTCCCCGTACCATACATCACCATACATTTCCCCTTTCCCGTACCATACATCACCATATATTTCCCCTTCCCCTTACCATACATCACCATACATTTCCCCTTCCCCGTACCATACATCACCATACATTTACCCTTCCCCGTACCATACATTTCCCCTTCCCCTTACCATACATCACCATACATTTCCCCTTCCCTGTACCATACATCACCATACATTTCCCCTTCCCATACATCACCATACATTTCCCCTTCCCATACATCACCATACATTTCCCCTTACCATACATCACCATACATTTCCCCTTCCCCTTACCATACATCACCATACATGTCCCCTTCCCTGTACCATACATCACCATACATTTCCCCTTACCATACATCACCATACATTTCCCCTTCCCCGTACCATACATCACCATACATTTCCCCGTACCATACATCACCATACATTTCCCCTTACCATACATCACCATACATTTCCCCTTCCCCGTACCATACATCACCATACATTTCCCCTTCCCCTTACCATACATTTCCCCTTCCCCTTACCATACATCACCATACATTTCCCCTTCCCCGTACCATACATCACCATACATTTCCCCGTACCATACATCACCATACATTTCCCCTTCCCCGTACCATACATCACCATACATTTCCCCTTACCATACATCACCATACATTTCCCCTTCCCCGTACCATACATCACCATACATTTCCCCATACCATACATCACCATACATTTCCCCTTCCCCGTACCATACATCACCATACATTTCCCCGTACCCTACATCACCATACATTTCCCCTTCCCCGTACCATACATCACCATACATTTCCCCGTACCATACATCACCATACATTTCCCCTTCCCCGTACCATACATCACCATATATTTCCCCGTACCATACATCACCATACATTTCCCCTTCCCCGTACCATACATCACCATACATTTCCCCTTACACTAAACCTATTAAAACCATTCTAATTATTTATATTTACCATATACTGTATTACATGTGTGTTGCTTCATAAGTTACAGTACAACCAATGCTAAACAAGGGTGCTCTAGTGACACACTACAACACAGCAGACTTTGAATAGATCGTACACCCCTGCAGATTTCTATGTATTTTGTTCTAATGCACAACAGACAGGTTAAGGAACACATATGCTGCAGGATGACAGAAATCATTCATATGTAGAGATACATCATACATGCTATGATATCACACACAGGATCATTTCATACTATCAAATGACCCCTTACACATAGCCAGAGATATCATACTGTACTGAACAGTACACAGCCAAGGCTCATATAGCAACGTACAGTGCCTTGCGAAAGTATTCGGCCCCCTTGAACTTTGCGACCTTTTGCCACATTTCAGGCTTCAAACATAAAGATATAAAACTGTATTTTTTTTGTGAAGAATCAACAACAAGTGGGACACAATCATGAAGTGGAACGACATTTATTGGATATTTCAAACTTTTTTAACAAATCAAAAACTGAAAAATTGGGCGTGCAAAATTATTCAGCCCCTTTACTTTCAGTGCAACAAACTCTCTCCAGAAGTTCAGTGAGGATCTCTGAATGATCCAATGTTGACCTAAATGACTAATGATGATAAATACAATCCACCTGTGTGTAATCAAGTCTCCGTATAAATGCACCTGCACTGTGATAGTCTCAGAGGTCCGTTAAAAGCGCAGAGAGCATCATGAAGAATAAGGAACACACCAGGCAGGTCCGAGATACTGTTGTGAAGAAGTTTAAAGCCGGATTTGGATACAAAAAGATTTCCCAAGCTTTAAACATCCCAAGGAGCACTGTGCAAGCGATAATATTGAAATGGAAGGAGTATCAGACCACTGCAAATCTACCAAGACCTGGCCGTCCCTCTAAACTTTCAGCTCATACAATACTGATCAGAGATGCAGCCAAGAGGCCCATGATCACTCTGGATGAACTGCAGAGATCTACAGCTGAGGTGGGAGACTCTGTCCATAGGACAACAATCAGTCGTATATTGCACAAATCTGGCCTTTATGGAAGAGTGGCAAGAAGAAAGCCATTTCTTAAAGATATCCATAAAAAGTGTCGTTTAAAGTTTGCCACAAGCCACCTGGGAGACACATCAAACATGTGGAAGAAGGTGCTCTGGTCAGATGAAACCAAAATTGAACTTTTTGGCAACAATGCAAAACGTTATGTTTGGCGTAAAAGCAACACAGCTGAACACACCATCCCCACTGTCAAACATGGTGGTGGCAGCATCATGGTTTGGGCCTGCTTTTCTTCAGCAGGGACAGGGAAGATGGTTAAAATTGATGGGAAGATGGATGGAGCCAAATACAGGACCATTCTGGAAGAAAACCTGATGGAGTCTGCAAAAGACCTGAGACTGGGACGGAGATTTGTCTTCCAACAAGACAATGATTCAAAACATAAAGCAAAATCTACAATGGAATGGTTCAAAAATAAACATATCCAGGTGTTAGAATGGCCAAGTCAAAGTCCAGACCTGAATCCAATCGAGAATCTGTGGAAAGAACTGAAAACTGCTGTTCACAAATGCTCTCCATCCAACCTCACTGAGCTCGAGCTGTTTTGCAAGGAGGAATGGGAAAAAATGTCAGTCTTTCGATGTGCAAAACTGATAGAGGCATACCCCAAGCGACTTACAGCTGTAATCGCAGCAAAAGGTGGCGCTACAAAGTATTAACTTAAGGGGGCTGAATAATTTTACACGCCCAATTTTTCAGTTTTTGATTTGTTAAAAAAGTTTTAAATATCCAATAAATGTCGTTCCACTTCATGATTGTGTTCCACTTGTTGTTGATTCTTCACAAAAAAATACAGTTTTATATCTATATGTTTGAAGCCTGAAATGTGGCAAAAGGTCGCAAAGTTCAAGGGGGCCGAATACTTTCGCAAGGCACTGTATATCACTATAGTAACATTACAGTGAAACCTAGCTGAGTTATGTCACTGAAACATTATTACTGCTTCTATTACTCTGCCCACATTTCAGAGAGATACTATGAACATGAGGAAAAACTACAAAGAAAGCAGCAGCCTGAGGAAATATTACAGACACATTTCAGGCATCCAGAGAGATATCAGCCATACAGCGCGCACACACACACACGCACACGCACGCGCACGCACGCACACACACACACACACACACACACACACACACACACACACACACACACACACACACACACACACACACACACACACCGCTGCACCGCACTCCACCTGCAACTAGAATGATTCTGAACACATTACATGATATATCTCAGCCTAAAGGAATCCTATACAGTACACACATACGTCTACTACAGGCTAGGGGTTATCTTTCCCACATTATTCTCAGTAGTCAGTACACTGGTAGGCTAGAAGATATTGTCCATTTAAAGTGTGGGGATTAAAGGGGAAGGTTACCTGGATGTAAGCCCGACAGGTCCTCTCTCTCTTCTGGAGCTGAGAGGAGGGAGGACAATAGTGTTACAGTACACTTCTATAGGGTACTGTAACACCAAAACAATGGCAAACTGCAAGTCTAGAGGGATGTTACACACTATGGGTCTGTTAGCGTGCATTTTTAAACACCCAGTTCAGTTTGTTTGTGAGTGTGTGTGAATGTGTCTATGTGTGAGTGTGTGTGTTTGTACAACTTTGTGTGTGTGTGTGTGTGTGTGTGTGTGTGTGTGTGTGTGTGTGTGTGTGGTGTGTGTTTGCACGTGTGTGTCTTCTACCTTGTTGTAGTTGCGTGCGGCTGACTCCTTGTTGCCGGGCCGCAGGGCCTGAAGCTGGGCATCCAGTATGTCCAGCAGCTGTTCCATCAGACGCACTGACGAACTGACATCACCAGCGTGGATCCGCCCCCGTGTGTGGTTCACCAACTCCCCAGCTATGTTGGCAGCATTCTCACCACTCTTTATCTACACAGAGACACACATTTCCACCACTGGGTACTACACAGAGGAGTGTGTGTTGGAGGTTGCTGATGGTTGAGAGTGGTAAGTTAAGGGTGCGGAGTAGACTCACGTTTTTTTATAAAAATACACTTTAAATATACTCAATAAATTAGTTGTAACTCAATTATCTTTTAATATACTTTAAATATACTCAATAAAAATAGTATTTCCATCATATTGACATTAATGACCTTCCATAGGGTGAATGACTAACTATAGATAGTGGAGGATGAAGAGTGGATGCATTTGAATATGGGTCTAGTTGAAATGAGTCATTCTAATGAGTGAAAACCTTGGTGATATGGTGGTGATGGGTTTTAATCAGGAGAGCCTTGGAGACATGCTAATGGCAGTGTGCATATGGACACAGACACCCAGGGCCAGAGGCAGGGCCAGAGGCCCCCAACAGAGGGACTAATAGAGGTGGAGGTCTTACCTTCTGGGCTACCTGGTTGACCCAGGGAGAGGTGCAGTTACTGAGGTCAGGGCCCCGAGGGTTCCACATGACCGGAGCCGCCAAGCACTGGAACGAGGCGATGCCTGGGAGGGCCAGGGAGGAAGGGAGAAAGGGATGGAGGGAGGAAGAGAGGGATGGAGAGATAATAAGCATTAGGTATTGGGCAATTATAGAGAAATGGATTTTAAAGAGAAAAGGAACAGGGCAAAGAGTACGACAGATAAAAAAAGAGTAAATGAAATGAACTTTAAATATGCAATACTTTGAGTGGTTCGGCAGAGGAGAGCAAAGAGAGGGAGGAGGGAGGAGGAAGTGTGTGAGAGAAAATGGGGCAGAAGTGGAAAGGTTAAATAATGGAGGGTAGGACAGAAAGAGAAAGAACGATGAGGGAGGGGTAGGCTTTCAAATGAGTTGGCTATAAGAACATGGCTTTAAAGGAACACAAATTCACACAAACGTGCGCTACACACACACACACAGACCCCCCCCCCCCCCCCCCCCCCCCCCCCCACATACACACACTGCTCCACTCACATGCACAGCAAAGACAGCGCCATCAGGCATCGTCTCTCATCTGCAAGAATAACACCTCAAGGGAGGGACCTCCTGCCACCCCTCGTTTTCAGCTAAGTTTTCAGTTTAGTTAGGAGAGTTCAGAGAGAGGACAACACACTGGGATCAACCAAGGAAGGGTCTTTCCACTGCTGCTATACAAACAGCTCCATACAGGGAACAACAGAAGAGAGGGGAGAAGAGAAGGAGAGAGGGAGAAGAGAAGGAGAGAAGGAGACAGAAGAAGGGAGAAGAGAGAGGGGAGAAGAGAGAGAGAGGGAGAAAGGGAGACAGAACAAGGGAGAAGACAGAGACAACACAGCAGTGGAGGAATCAGAGCAGAAGTACCCCCCCCCCCCCCCCCCGCTCCCTGCTCTCCTCCATCTAGCGCAGATTGGGTTAGAAATCTCTGCCAAGACATGGCAATTAAGCCAGCTGCTAATTTAGCGTTACTGTTGTTGTCAGAGAGAGAGAGAGAGAGAGAGAGAGAGATAGAAAGAGCGAGAGAGAGAGAGAGAGAAAGAACACAGAAAAGCAAGAAGAGATGGAGGGGGGAGTGGTGGTAGAAGATATTCTATTCTTTTCTGGAACTCGAGAGGGATATTTGATGCTTGCATGTTTGGAGTTATAGAAGCTAGCATGAAGGGAGGTGTATCCTGTTTTGTTCAGTCTTTCATTTCATTATTCCACACTTTCACTTGGCTATCCCTGTTTCGCTGTGAGACGACTCTTTCATTTGGAGAGGAGAGAAGGACGGGCTTTCATGTAGAGGGAATCCTCTGGGACCCAGCCTGCTGCTGAGACTAACAGTGGGACAGGAGAGGAGAGGGGGAGACAACACACCCAGCCAGGGGAAAAACAAGAGCTGCAGCACAAACACACTGGAAAACACACACACACACACACACACACACACACACACACACACACACACACACACACACACACACACACACTGAAACAGAGACACAATGGAAAACACACACACATAGACTGAAACAGAGACACAATGGAAAACACACACACATAGACTGAAACAGAGACACACTGGGAAACACACACGTGCACGCACACACACAGAAATACTCACAAATGAAGAAGAAAACACACGCACATGTATGTATATTCACACGTGTACTTGAGCACCTACAAAAAACGAACAAAAACCACAGACACACATGCACGCACAACCACACACCCCAACTCAAATAACCACACACTCATACATACAGGAAACACGGTAATAGTCAGTCCCCACCTAGTGATCCTTTAGGACAGGGGCGGTCCACAGTCTCTCCTCTCTGGGTGGAGGGCCACTGCACCCCTCTGGCCACTCTGGACTCACACACCTGGGGCTCCGGGCCCTGGACGGGTGGGCGGGGAGGCCGCCTGGTGACTGGTACGGTGGCTGTGATTGGCCGCAGGTCAGGGCCCTTGTTGATAGCGCCAATGGGGTGAGAGGTGGGGGCCAGGGGGCGGGTGGTAGCAGGGCTAGAACTGGAGGTGAAAGGTCGGGCTGGCGTGGTGCTGGTCACCTGAGTGGTCGTCAGAGGGCCTGAAGAGAGAGAGACAGGGGGAGTGATTTAGTTTAGTTTTAAACACATAATAAAGCACATGTATAAATAAAATCACTGAGGATGACAAAATAAAGTCAAAATAAAGTCAAAGATATAAAAAGGGAAAGCGAAAGTGAGAGACAAAAACAGGGAAATAAAAGAAAAGAGATGGAATGAAAGTGGTGAGAGGGGAATAGACCAAGACAAAACCAGAGCATGAATAAAAGAGAGAAAGGCATGTAAATGTTACATCTCTCAGAAGTTGAGTTCAAAAGTTCTCTGGATAATAATTACGGCACAAACTACTTTAATATATCTATATATTACTCTTTCAGAGTTCCTATCACTACCCCTGGAGAGGGGAAGGAGCGTGCACGGCAAACTACTTTAATATATCTATATATTACTCTTTCAGTGTTCCTATCACTAACCTTGGAGAGGGGAGGGAGCGTGCACGACAAACTACTTTAATATATCTATATATTACTCTTTCAGTGTTCCTATCACTACCCCTGGAGAGGGGAGGGAGCGTGCACGACAAACTACTTTAATATATCTATATATTACTCTTTCAGTGTTCCTATCACTACCCCTGGAGAGGGGAGGGAGCGTGCACGACAAACTACTTTAATATATCTATATATTACTCTTTCAGTGTTCCTATCACTAACCTTGGAGAGGGGAGGGAGCGTGCACGGCAAACTACTTTAATATATCTATATATTACTCTTTCAGTGTTCCTATCACTAACCTTGGAGAGGGGAGGGAGCGTGCACGGCAAACTACTTTAATATATCTATATATTACTCTTTCAGTGTTCCTATCACTACCCCTGGAGAGGGGAGGGGGCGTGCACGACAAACTACTTTAATATATCTATATATTACTCTTTCAGTGTTCCTATCACTAACCTTGGAGAGGGGAGGGAGCGTGCACGGCAAACTACTTTAATATATCTATATATTACTCTTTCAGTGTTCCTATCACTACCCCTGGAGAGGGGAGGGAGCGTGCACGACAAACTACTTTAATATATCTATATATTACTCTTTCAGTGTTCCTATCACTACCCCTGGAGAGGGGAGGGAGCGTGCACGACAAACTACTTTAATATATCTATATATTACTCTTTCAGTGTTCCTATCACTACCCCTGGAGAGGGGAGGGAGCGTGCACGGCAAACTACTTTAATATATCTATATATTACTCTTTCAGTGTTCCTATCACTAACCTTGGAGAGGGGAGGGAGCGTGCACGACAAACTACTTTAATATATCTATATATTACTCTTTCAGTGTTCCTATCACTACCCCTGGAGAGGGGAGGGAGCGTGCACGACAAACTACTTTAATATATCTATATATTACTCTTTCAGTGTTCCTATCACTACCCCTGGAGAGGGGAGGGGGCGTGCACGGCAAACTACTTTAATATATCTATATATTACTCTTTCAGTGTTCCTATCACTACCCCTGGAGAGGGGAGTGGGCGTGCACGACAAACTACTTTAATATATCTATATATTACTCTTTCAGTGTTCCTATCACTACCCCTGGAGAGGGGAGGGAGCGTGCACGACAAACTACTTTAATATATCTATATATTACTCTTTCAGTGTTCCTATCACTACCCCTGGAGAGGGGAGGGAGCGTGCACGACAAACTACTTTAATATATCTATATATTACTCTTTCAGTGTTCCTATCACTACCCCTGGAGAGGGGAGGGAGCGTGCACGACAAACTACTTTAATATATCTATATATTACTCTTTCAGTGTTCCTATCACTACCCCTGGAGAGGGGAGGGAGCGTGCACGGCAAACTACTTTAATATATCTATATATTACTCTTTCAGTGTTCCTATCACTACCCCTGGAGAGGGGAGGGGGCGTGCACGGCAAACTACTTTAATATATCTATATGCTACTCTTTCAGTGTTCCTATCACTACCCCTGGAGAGGGGAGGGAGCGTGCACGACAAACTACTTTAATATATCTATATATTACTCTTTCAGTGTTCCTATCACTACCCCTGGAGAGGGGAGGGAGCGTGCACGGCAAACTACTTTAATATATCTATATATTACTCTTTCAGTGTTCCTATCACTACCCCTGGAGAGGGGAGGGAGCGTGCACGACAAACTACTTTAATATATCTATATATTACTCTTTCAGTGTTCCTATCACTACCCCTGGAGAGGGGAGGGAGCGTGCACGACAAACTACTTTAATATATCTATATATTACTCTTTCAGTGTTCCTATCACTAACCTTGGAGAGGGGAGGGAGCGTGCACGGCAAACTACTTTAATATATCTATATATTACTCTTTCAGTGTTCCTATCACTACCCCTGGAGAGGGGAGGGGGCATGCACGGCAAACTACTTTAATATATCTATATATTACTCTTTCAGTGTTCCTATCACTACCCCTGGAGAGGGGAGGGAGCGTGCACGACAAACTACTTTAATATATCTATATATTACTCTTTCAGTGTTCCTATCACTACCCCTGGAGAGGGGAGGGAGCGTGCACGGCAAACTACTTTAATATATCTATATATTACTCTTTCAGTGTTCCTATCACTAACCTTGGAGAGGGGAGGGAGCGTGCACGACAAACTACTTTAATATATCTATATATTACTCTTTCAGTGTTCCTATCACTAACCTTGGAGAGGGGAGGAAGCGTGCACGACAAACTACTTTAATATATCTATATATTACTCTTTCAGTGTTCCTATCACTACCCCTGGAGAGGGGAGGGAGCGTGCACGGCAAACTACTTTAATATATCTATATATTACTCTTTCAGTGTTCCTATCACTAACCTTGGAGAGGGGAGGGAGCGTGCACGACAAACTACTTTAATATATCTATATATTACTCTTTCAGTGTTCCTATCACTAACCTTGGAGAGGGGAGGAAGCGTGCACGACAAACTACTTTAATATATCTATATATTACTCTTTCAGTGTTCCTATCACTAACCTTGGAGAGGGGAGGGGGCGTGCACGGCAAACTACTTTAATATATCTATATATTACTCTTTCAGTGTTCCTATCACTACCCCTGGAGAGGGGAGGGGGCGTGCACGACAAACTACTTTAATATATCTATATATTACTCTTTCAGTGTTCCTATCACTACCCCTGGAGAGGGGAGGGAGCGTGCACGACAAACTACTTTAATATATCTATATATTACTCTTTCAGTGTTCCTATCACTACCCCTGGAGAGGGGAGGGAGCGTGCACGACAAACTACTTTAATATATCTATATATTACTCTTTCAGTGTTCCTATCACTACCCCTGGAGAGGGGAGGGAGCGTGCACGACAAACTACTTTAATATATCTATATATTACTCTTTCAGTGTTCCTATCACTACCCCTGGAGAGGGGAGGGAGCGTGCACGGCAAACTACTTTAATATATCTATATATTACTCTTTCAGTGTTCCTATCACTACCCCTGGAGAGGGGAGGGGGCGTGCACGGCAAACTACTTTAATATATCTATATGTTACTCTTTCAGTGTTCCTATCACTACCCCTGGAGAGGGGAGGGAGCGTGCACGACAAACTACTTTAATATATCTATATATTACTCTTTCAGTGTTCCTATCACTACCCCTGGAGAGGGGAGGGAGCGTGCACGGCAAACTACTTTAATATATCTATATATTACTCTTTCAGTGTTCCTATCACTACCCCTGGAGAGGGGAGGGAGCGTGCACGACAAACTACTTTAATATATCTATATATTACTCTTTCAGTGTTCCTATCACTACCCCTGGAGAGGGGAGGGGGCGTGCACGGCAAACTACTTTAATATATCTATATGTTACTCTTTCAGTGTTCCTATCACTACCCCTGGAGAGGGGAGGGAGCGTGCACGGCAAACTACTTTAATATATCTATATGTTACTCTTTCAGTGTTCCTATCACTACCCCTGGAGAGGGGAGGGAGCGTGCACGACAAACTACTTTAATATATCTATATATTACTCTTTCAGTGTTCCTATCACTACCCCTGGAGAGGGGAGGGAGCGTGCACGGCAAACTACTTTAATATATCTATATATTACTCTTTCAGTGTTCCTATCACTACCCCTGGAGAGGGGAGGGAGCGTGCACGACAAACTACTTTAATATATCTATATATTACTCTTTCAGTGTTCCTATCACTACCCCTGGAGAGGGGAGGGAGCGTGCACGACAAACTACTTTAATATATCTATATATTACTCTTTCAGTGTTCCTATCACTAACCTTGGAGAGGGGAGGGAGCGTGCACGGCAAACTACTTTAATATATCTATATATTACTCTTTCAGTGTTCCTATCACTACCCCTGGAGAGGGGAGGGGGCGTGCACGGCAAACTACTTTAATATATCTATATATTACTCTTTCAGTGTTCCTATCACTACCCCTGGAGAGGGGAGGGAGCGTGCACGACAAACTACTTTAATATATCTATATATTACTCTTTCAGTGTTCCTATCACTACCCCTGGAGAGGGGAGGGAGCGTGCACGGCAAACTACTTTAATATATCTATATATTACTCTTTCAGTGTTCCTATCACTAACCTTGGAGAGGGGAGGGAGCGTGCACGACAAACTACTTTAATATATCTATATATTACTCTTTCAGTGTTCCTATCACTAACCTTGGAGAGGGGAGGGGGCGTGCACGGCAAACTACTTTAATATATCTATATATTACTCTTTCAGTGTTCCTATCACTAACCTTGGAGAGGGGAGGGAGCGTGCACGACAAACTACTTTAATATATCTATATATTACTCTTTCAGTGTTCCTATCACTAACCTTGGAGAGGGGAGGGAGCGTGCACGACAAACTACTTTAATATATCTATATATTACTCTTTCAGTGTTCCTATCACTACCCCTGGAGAGGGGAGGGAGCGTGCACGACAAACTACTTTAATATATCTATATATTACTCTTTCAGTGTTCCTATCACTAACCTTGGAGAGGGGAGGGAGCGTGCACGACAAACTACTTTAATATATCTATATATTACTCTTTCAGTGTTCCTATCACTACCCCTGGAGAGGGGAGGGAGCGTGCACGGCAAACTACTTTAATATATCTAGATATTACTCTTTCAGTGTTCCTATCACTACCCCTGGAGAGGGGAGGGAGCGTGCACGGCAAACTACTTTAATATATCTATATATTACTCTTTCAGTGTTCCTATCACTAACCCTGGAGAGGGGAGGGAGCGTGCACGACAAACTACTTTAATATATCTATATATTACTCTTTCAGTGTTCCTATCACTAACCTTGGAGAGGGGAGGGGGCGTGCACGGCAAACTACTTTAATATATCTATATATTACTCTTTCAGTGTTCCTATCACTAACCTTGGAGAGGGGAGGGAGCGTGCACGACAAACTACTTTAATATATCTATATATTACTCTTTCAGTGTTCCTATCACTACCCCTGGAGAGGGGAGGGAGCGTGCACAACAAACTACTTTAATATATCTATATATTACTCTTTCAGTGTTCCTATCACTACCCCTGGAGAGGGGAGGGAGCGTGCACGGCAAACTACTTTAATATATCTATATATTACTCTTTCAGTGTTCCTATCACTACCCCTGGAGAGGGGAGGGGGCGTGCACGGCAAACTACTTTAATATATCTATATGTTACTCTTTCAGTGTTCCTATCACTACCCCTGGAGAGGGGAGGGAGCGTGCACGACAAACTACTTTAATATATCTATATATTACTCTTTCAGTGTTCCTATCACTACCCCTGGAGAGGGGAGGGAGCGTGCACGGCAAACTACTTTAATATATCTATATATTACTCTTTCAGTGTTCCTATCACTACCCCTGGAGAGGGGAGGGAGCGTGCACGACAAACTACTTTAATATATCTATATATTACTCTTTCAGTGTTCCTATCACTACCCCTGGAGAGGGGAGGGAGCGTGCACGACAAACTACTTCAATATATCTATATATTACTCTTTCAGTGTTCCTATCACTAACCTTGGAGAGGGGAGGGAGCGTGCACGGCAAACTACTTTAATATATCTATATATTACTCTTTCAGTGTTCCTATCACTACCCCTGGAGAGGGGAGGGGGCGTGCACGGCAAACTACTTTAATATATCTATATATTACTCTTTCAGTGTTCCTATCACTACCCCTGGAGAGGGGAGGGAGCGTGCACGACAAACTACTTTAATATATCTATATATTACTCTTTCAGTGTTCCTATCACTAACCTTGGAGAGGGGAGGGAGCGTGCACGACAAACTACTTTAATATATCTATATATTACTCTTTCAGTGTTCCTATCACTACCCCTGGAGAGGGGAGGGAGCGTGCACGACAAACTACTTTAATATATCTATATATTACTCTTTCAGTGTTCCTATCACTAACCTTGGAGAGGGGAGGGAGCGTGCACGACAAACTACTTTAATATATCTATATATTACTCTTTCAGTGTTCCTATCACTACCCCTGGAGAGGGGAGGGAGCGTGCACGACAAACTACTTTAATATATCTATATATTAATCTTTCAGTGTTCCTATCACTACCCCTGGAGAGGGGAGGGAGCGTGCACGGCAAACTACTTTAATATATCTATATATTACTCTTTCAGTGTTCCTATCACTAACCTTGGAGAGGGGAGGGAGCGTGCACGACAAACTACTTTAATATATCTATATATTACTCTTTCAGTGTTCCTATCACTAACCTTGGAGAGGGGAGGGGGCGTGCACGGCAAACTACTTTAATATATCTATATATTACTCTTTCAGTGTTCCTATCACTAACCTTGGAGAGGGGAGGGAGCGTGCACGACAAACTACTTTAATATATCTATATATTACTCTTTCAGTGTTCCTATCACTACCCCTGGAGAGGGGAGGGAGCGTGCACGACAAACTACTTTAATATATCTATATATTACTCTTTCAGTGTTCCTATCACTACCCCTGGAGAGGGGAGGGAGCGTGCACGACAAACTACTTTAATATATCTATATATTACTCTTTCAGTGTTCCTATCACTAACCTTGGAGAGGGGAGGGAGCGTGCACGGCAAACTACTTTAATATATCTATATATTACTCTTTCAGTGTTCCTATCACTAACCTTGGAGAGGGGAGGGGGCGTGCACGGCAAACTACTTTAATATATCTATATATTACTCTTTCAGTGTTCCTATCACTACCCCTGGAGAGGGGAGGGAGCGTGCACGACAAACTACTTTAATATATCTATATATTACTCTTTCAGTGTTCCTATCACTACCCCTGGAGAGGGGAGGCACGGCAAACTACTTTAATATATCTATATATTACTCTTTCAGTGTTCATCACTACCCCTGGAGAGGGGAGGGAGCAAACTACTTTAATATATCTATATATTACTCTTTCAGTGTTCCTATCACTACCCCTGGAGAGGGGAGGGGGCGTGCATGGACAAACTACTTTAATATATCTATATATTACTCTTTCAGGAGGGGGCGTGCATGGCAAACTACTTTAATATATCTATATATTACTCTTTCAGTGTTCCTATCACTACCCCTGGAGAGGGGAGGGAGCGTGCACGACAAACTACTTTAATATATCTATATATTACTCTTTCAGTGTTCCTATCACTAACCTTGGAGAGGGGAGGGAGCGTGCACGGCAAACTACTTTAATATATCTATATATTACTCTTTCAGTGTTCCTATCACTAACCTTGGAGAGGGGAGGGAGCGTGCACGGCAAACTACTTTAATATATCTATATATTACTCTTTCAGTGTTCCTATCACTACCCCTGGAGAGGGGAGGGAGCGTGCACGACAAACTACTTTAATATATCTATATATTACTCTTTCAGTGTTCCTATCACTACCCCTGGAGAGGGGAGGGGGCGTGCACGGCAAACTACTTTAATATATCTATATATTACTCTTTCAGTGTTCCTATCACTACCCCTGGAGAGGGGAGGGAGCGTGCACGACAAACTACTTTAATATATCTATATATTACTCTTTCAGTGTTCCTATCACTACCCCTGGAGAGGGGAGGGAGCGTGCACGACAAACTACTTTAATATATCTATATATTACTCTTTCAGTGTTCCTATCACTACCCCTGGAGAGGGGAGGGGGCGTGCACGGCAAACTACTTTAATATATCTATATATTACTCTTTCAGTGTTCCTATCACTACCCCTGGAGAGGGGAGGGAGCGTGCACGACAAACTACTTTAATATATCTATATATTACTCTTTCAGTGTTCCTATCACTAACCTTGGAGAGGGGAGGGAGCGTGCACGGCAAACTACTTTAATATATCTATATATTACTCTTTCAGTGTTCCTATCACTACCCCTGGAGAGGGGAGGGAGCGTGCACGACAAACTACTTTAATATATCTATATATTACTCTTTCAGTGTTCCTATCACTACCCCTGGAGAGGGGAGGGAGCGTGCACGACAAACTACTTTAATATATCTATATATTACTCTTTCAGTGTTCCTATCACTACCCCTGGAGAGGGGAGGGAGCGTGCACGGCAAACTACTTTAATATATCTATATATTACTCTTTCAGTGTTCCTATCACTACCCCTGGAGAGGGGAGGGGGCGTGCACGACAAACTACTTTAATATATCTAGATATTACTCTTTCAGTGTTCCTATCACTACCCCTGGAGAGGGGAGGGAGCGTGCACGGCAAACTACTTTAATATATCTATATATTACTCTTTCAGTGTTCCTATCACTAACCTTGGAGAGGGGAGGGAGCGTGCACGACAAACTACTTTAATATATCTATATATTACTCTTTCAGTGTTCCTATCACTAACCTTGGAGAGGGGAGGGGGCGTGCACGGCAAACTACTTTAATATATCTATATATTACTCTTTCAGTGTTCCTATCACTACCCCTGGAGAGGGGAGGGAGCGTGCACGACAAACTACTTTAATATATCTATATATTACTCTTTCAGTGTTCCTATCACTACCCCTGGAGAGGGGAGGGGGCGTGCACGACAAACTACTTTAATATATCTATATATTACTCTTTCAGTGTTCCTATCACTACCCCTGGAGAGGGGAGGGAGCGTGCACGGCAAACTACTTTAATATCTCTATATATTACTCTTTCAGTGTTCCTATCACTAACCTTGGAGAGGGGAGGGGGCGTGCACGGCAAACTACTTTAATATATCTATATATTACTCTTTCAGTGTTCCTATCACTACCCCTGGAGAGGGGAGGGAGCGTGCACGGCAAACTACTTTGATATATCTATATATTACTCTTTCAGTGTTCCTATCACTACCCCTGGAGAGGGGAGGGAGCGTGCACGACAAACTACTTTAATATATCTATATATTACTCTTTCAGTGTTCCTATCACTACCCTGGAGAGGGGAGGGAGCGTGCACGGCAAACTACTTTAATATATCTATATATTACTCTTTCAGTGTTCCTATCACTACCCCTGGAGAGGGGAGGGAGCGTGCACGACAAACTACTTTAATATATCTATATATTACTCTTTCAGTGTTCCTATCACTACCCCTGGAGAGGGGAGGGAGCGTGCACGGCAAACTACTTTAATATATCTATATATTACTCTTTCAGTGTTCCTATCACTACCCCTGGAGAGGGGAGGGGGCGTGCATGGCAAACTACTTTAATATATCTATATATTACTCTTTCAGTGTTCCTATCACTACCCCTGGAGAGGGGAGGGAGCGTGCACGACAAACTACTTTAATATATCTATATATTACTCTTTCAGTGTTCCTATCACTAACCTTGGAGAGGGGAGGGAGCGTGCACGGCAAACTACTTTAATATATCTATATATTACTCTTTCAGTGTTCCTATCACTACCCCTGGAGAGGGGAGGGAGCGTGCACGACAAACTACTTTAATATATCTATATATTACTCTTTCAGTGTTCCTATCACTACCCCTGGAGAGGGGAGGGAGCGTGCACGACAAACTACTTTAATATATCTATATATTACTCTTTCAGTGTTCCTATCACTACCCCTGGAGAGGGGAGGGAGCGTGCACGACAAACTACTTTAATATATCTATATATTACTCTTTCAGTGTTCCTATCACTACCCCTGGAGAGGGGAGGGAGCGTGCACGACAAACTACTTTAATATATCTATATATTACTCTTTCAGTGTTCCTATCACTACCCCTGGAGAGGGGAGGGGGCGTGCACGGCAAACTACTTTAATATATCTATATATTAATCTTTCAGTGTTCCTATCACTACCCCTGGAGAGGGGAGGGAGCGTGCACGGCAAACTACTTTAATATATCTATATATTACTCTTTCAGTGTTCCTATCACTAACCTTGGAGAGGGGAGGGAGCGTGCACGACAAACTACTTTAATATATCTATATATTACTCTTTCAGTGTTCCTATCACTAACCTTGGAGAGGGGAGGGAGCGTGCACGACAAACTACTTTAATATATCTATATATTACTCTTTCAGTGTTCCTATCACTAACCTTGGAGAGGGGAGGGGGCGTGCACGGCAAACTACTTTAATATATCTATATATTACTCTTTCAGTGTTCCTATCACTAACCTTGGAGAGGGGAGGGAGCGTGCACGACAAACTACTTTAATATATCTATATATTACTCTTTCAGTGTTCCTATCACTACCCCTGGAGAGGGGAGGGAGCGTGCACGACAAACTACTTTAATATATCTATATATTACTCTTTCAGTGTTCCTATCACTACCCCTGGAGAGGGGAGGGAGCGTGCACGGCAAACTACTTTAATATATCTATATATTACTCTTTCAGTGTTCCTATCACTACCCCTGGAGAGGGGAGGGAGCGTGCACGGCAAACTACTTTAATATATCTATATATTACTCTTTCAGTGTTCCTATCACTACCCCTGGAGAGGGGAGGGAGCGTGCACGACAAACTACTTTAATATATCTATATATTACTCTTTCAGTGTTCCTATCACTACCCCTGGAGAGGGGAGGGAGCGTGCACGGCAAACTACTTTAATATATCTATATATTACTCTTTCAGTGTTCCTATCACTACCCCTGGAGAGGGGAGGGGGCGTGCATGGCAAACTACTTTAATATATCTATATATTACTCTTTCAGTGTTCCTATCACTACCCCTGGAGAGGGGAGGGAGCGTGCACGACAAACTACTTTAATATATCTATATATTACTCTTTCAGTGTTCCTATCACTAACCTTGGAGAGGGGAGGGAGCGTGCACGGCAAACTACTTTAATATATCTATATATTACTCTTTCAGTGTTCCTATCACTAACCTTGGAGAGGGGAGGGAGCGTGCACGGCAAACTACTTTAATATATCTATATATTACTCTTTCAGTGTTCCTATCACTACCCCTGGAGAGGGGAGGGAGCGTGCACGACAAACTACTTTAATATATCTATATATTACTCTTTCAGTGTTCCTATCACTACCCCTGGAGAGGGGAGGGGGCGTGCACGGCAAACTACTTTAATATATCTATATATTACTCTTTCAGTGTTCCTATCACTACCCCTGGAGAGGGGAGGGAGCGTGCACGACAAACTACTTTAATATATCTATATATTACTCTTTCAGTGTTCCTATCACTACCCCTGGAGAG
Source organism: Oncorhynchus clarkii lewisi (assembly GCF_045791955.1). Taxonomy (NCBI): domain Eukaryota; kingdom Metazoa; phylum Chordata; class Actinopteri; order Salmoniformes; family Salmonidae; genus Oncorhynchus; species Oncorhynchus clarkii. The sequence goes on along the minus strand of NW_027259108.1, from coordinate 12,952 downwards.
GGGAGGGAGCGTGCACGACAAACTACTTTAATATATCTATATATTACTCTTTCAGTGTTCCTATCACTACCCCTGGAGAGGGGAGGGGGCGTGCACGGCAAACTACTTTAATATATCTATATATTACTCTTTCAGTGTTCCTATCACTACCCCTGGAGAGGGGAGGGGGCGTGCACGGCAAACTACTTTAATATATCTATATATTACTCTTTCAGTGTTCCTATCACTACCCCTGGAGAGGGGAGGGGGCGTGCATGGCAAACTACTTTAATATATCTATATATTACTCTTTCAGTGTTCCTATCACTACCCCTGGAGAGGGGAGGGAGCGTGCACGACAAACTACTTTAATATATCTATATATTACTCTTTCAGTGTTCCTATCACTAACCTTGGAGAGGGGAGGGAGCGTGCACGGCAAACTACTTTAATATATCTATATATTACTCTTTCAGTGTTCCTATCACTAACCTTGGAGAGGGGAGGGAGCGTGCACGGCAAACTACTTTAATATATCTATATATTACTCTTTCAGTGTTCCTATCACTACCCCTGGAGAGGGGAGGGAGCGTGCACGACAAACTACTTTAATATATCTATATATTACTCTTTCAGTGTTCCTATCACTACCCCTGGAGAGGGGAGGGGGCGTGCACGGCAAACTACTTTAATATATCTATATATTACTCTTTCAGTGTTCCTATCACTACCCCTGGAGAGGGGAGGGAGCGTGCACGACAAACTACTTTAATATATCTATATATTACTCTTTCAGTGTTCCTATCACTACCCCTGGAGAGGGGAGGGAGCGTGCACGACAAACTACTTTAATATATCTATATATTACTCTTTCAGTGTTCCTATCACTACCCCTGGAGAGGGGAGGGGGCGTGCACGGCAAACTACTTTAATATATCTATATATTACTCTTTCAGTGTTCCTATCACTACCCCTGGAGAGGGGAGGGAGCGTGCACGACAAACTACTTTAATATATCTATATATTACTCTTTCAGTGTTCCTATCACTAACCTTGGAGAGGGGAGGGAGCGTGCACGGCAAACTACTTTAATATATCTATATATTACTCTTTCAGTGTTCCTATCACTACCCCTGGAGAGGGGAGGGAGCGTGCACGACAAACTACTTTAATATATCTATATATTACTCTTTCAGTGTTCCTATCACTACCCCTGGAGAGGGGAGGGAGCGTGCACGGCAAACTACTTTAATATATCTATATATTACTCTTTCAGTGTTCCTATCACTACCCCTGGAGAGGGGAGGGGGCGTGCACGACAAACTACTTTAATATATCTATATATTACTCTTTCAGTGTTCCTATCACTACCCCTGGAGAGGGGAGGGAGCGTGCACGGCAAACTACTTTAATATATCTATATATTACTCTTTCAGTGTTCCTATCACTAACCTTGGAGAGGGGAGGGAGCGTGCACGACAAACTACTTTAATATATCTATATATTACTCTTTCAGTGTTCCTGTCACTAACCTTGGAGAGGGGAGGGGGCGTGCACGGCAAACTACTTTAATATATCTATATATTACTCTTTCAGTGTTCCTATCACTACCCCTGGAGAGGGGAGGGAGCGTGCACGACAAACTACTTTAATATATCTATATATTACTCTTTCAGTGTTCCTATCACTACCCCTGGAGAGGGGAGGGGGCGTGCACGACAAACTACTTTAATATATCTATATATTACTCTTTCAGTGTTCCTATCACTACCCCTGGAGAGGGGAGGGAGCGTGCACGGCAAACTACTTTAATATCTCTATATATTACTCTTTCAGTGTTCCTATCACTAACCTTGGAGAGGGGAGGGGGCGTGCACGGCAAACTACTTTAATATATCTATATATTACTCTTTCAGTGTTCCTATCACTACCCCTGGAGAGGGGAGGGAGCGTGCACGGCAAACTACTTTGATATATCTATATATTACTCTTTCAGTGTTCCTATCACTACCCCTGGAGAGGGGAGGGAGCGTGCACGACAAACTACTTTAATATATCTATATATTACTCTTTCAGTGTTCCTATCACTACCCCTGGAGAGGGGAGGGAGCGTGCACGGCAAACTACTTTAATATATCTATATATTACTCTTTCAGTGTTCCTATCACTACCCCTGGAAAGGGGAGGGAGCGTGCACGACAAACTACTTTAATATATATATATATTACTCTTTCAGTGTTCCTATCACTACCCCTGGAGAGGGGAGGGAGCGTGCACGGCAAACTACTTTAATATATCTATATATTACTCTTTCAGTGTTCCTATCACTACCCCTGGAGAGGGGAGGGGGCGTGCATGGCAAACTACTTTAATATATCTATATATTACTCTTTCAGTGTTCCTATCACTACCCCTGGAGAGGGGAGGGAGCGTGCACGACAAACTACTTTAATATATCTATATATTACTCTTTCAGTGTTCCTATCACTAACCTTGGAGAGGGGAGGGAGCGTGCACGGCAAACTACTTTAATATATCTATATATTACTCTTTCAGTGTTCCTATCACTAACCTTGGAGAGGGGAGGGAGCGTGCACGGCAAACTACTTTAATATATCTATATATTACTCTTTCAGTGTTCCTATCACTACCCCTGGAGAGGGGAGGGAGCGTGCACGACAAACTACTTTAATATATCTATATATTACTCTTTCAGTGTTCCTATCACTACCCCTGGAGAGGGGAGGGGGCGTGCACGGCAAACTACTTTAATATATCTATATATTACTCTTTCAGTGTTCCTATCACTACCCCTGGAGAGGGGAGGGAGCGTGCACGACAAACTACTTTAATATATCTATATATTACTCTTTCAGTGTTCCTATCACTAACCTTGGAGAGGGGAGGGAGCGTGCACGGCAAACTACTTTAATATATCTATATATTACTCTTTCAGTGTTCCTATCACTACCCCTGGAGAGGGGAGGGAGCGTGCACGACAAACTACTTTAATATATCTATATATTACTCTTTCAGTGTTCCTATCACTACCCCTGGAGAGGGGAGGGAGCGTGCACGACAAACTACTTTAATATATCTATATATTACTCTTTCAGTGTTCCTATCACTACCCCTGGAGAGGGGAGGGAGCGTGCACGACAAACTACTTTAATATATCTATATATTACTCTTTCAGTGTTCCTATCACTACCCCTGGAGAGGGGAGGGAGCGTGCACGACAAACTACTTTAATATATCTATATATTACTCTTTCAGTGTTCCTATCACTACCCCTGGAGAGGGGAGGGGGCGTGCACGGCAAACTACTTTAATATATCTATATATTACTCTTTCAGTGTTCCTATCACTAACCTTGGAGAGGGGAGGGGGCGTGCACGGCAAACTACTTTAATATATCTATATATTACTCTTTCAGTGTTCCTATCACTACCCCTGGAGAGGGGAGGGGGCGTGCACGGCAAACTACTTTAATATATCTATATATTACTCTTTCAGAGTTCCTATCACTACCCCTGGAGAGGGGAGGGAGCGTGCACGACAAACTACTTTAATATACCTATATATTACTCTTTCAGTGTTCCTATCACTAACCTTGGAGAGGGGAGGGAGCGTGCACGACAAACTACTTTAATATATCTATATATTACTCTTTCAGTGTTCCTATCACTACCCCTGGAGAAGGGAGGGGGCGTGCACGACAAACTACTTTAATATATCTATATATTACTCTTTCAGTGTTCCTATCACTACCCCTGGAGAGGGGAGGGGGCGTGCACGGCAAACTACTTTAATATATCTATATATTACTCTTTCAGTGTTCCTATCACTACCCCTGGAGAGGGGAGGGAGCGTGCACGGCAAACTACTTTAATATATCTATATATTACTCTTTCAGTGTTCCTATCACTAACCTTGGAGAGGGGAGGGGGCGTGCATGGCAAACTACTTTAATATATCTATATATTACTCTTTCAGTGTTCCTATCACTACCCCTGGAGAGGGGAGGGAGCGTGCACGACAAACTACTTTAATATATCTATATATTACTCTTTCAGTGTTCCTATCACTAACCTTGGAGAGGGGAGGGAGCGTGCACGGCAAACTACTTTAATATATCTATATATTACTCTTTCAGTGTTCCTATCACTACCCCTGGAGAGGGGAGGGAGCGTGCACGACAAACTACTTTAATATATATATATATTACTCTTTCAGTGTTCCTATCACTACCCCTGGAGAGGGGAGGGAGCGTGCACGGCAAACTACTTTAATATATCTATATATTACTCTTTCAGTGTTCCTATCACTACCCCTGGAGAGGGGAGGGGGCGTGCATGGCAAACTACTTTAATATATCTATATATTACTCTTTCAGTGTTCCTATCACTACCCCTGGAGAGGGGAGGGAGCGTGCACGACAAACTACTTTAATATATCTATATATTACTCTTTCAGTGTTCCTATCACTAACCTTGGAGAGGGGAGGGAGCGTGCACGGCAAACTACTTTAATATATCTATATATTACTCTTTCAGTGTTCCTATCACTAACCTTGGAGAGGGGAGGGAGCGTGCACGGCAAACTACTTTAATATATCTATATATTACTCTTTCAGTGTTCCTATCACTACCCCTGGAGAGGGGAGGGAGCGTGCACGACAAACTACTTTAATATATCTATATATTACTCTTTCAGTGTTCCTATCACTACCCCTGGAGAGGGGAGGGGGCGTGCACGGCAAACTACTTTAATATATCTATATATTACTCTTTCAGTGTTCCTATCACTACCCCTGGAGAGGGGAGGGAGCGTGCACGACAAACTACTTTAATATATCTATATATTACTCTTTCAGTGTTCCTATCACTAACCTTGGAGAGGGGAGGGAGCGTGCACGGCAAACTACTTTAATATATCTATATATTACTCTTTCAGTGTTCCTATCACTACCCCTGGAGAGGGGAGGGAGCGTGCACGACAAACTACTTTAATATATCTATATATTACTCTTTCAGTGTTCCTATCACTACCCCTGGAGAGGGGAGGGAGCGTGCACGACAAACTACTTTAATATATCTATATATTACTCTTTCAGTGTTCCTATCACTACCCCTGGAGAGGGGAGGGAGCGTGCACGACAAACTACTTTAATATATCTATATATTACTCTTTCAGTGTTCCTATCACTACCCCTGGAGAGGGGAGGGAGCGTGCACGACAAACTACTTTAATATATCTATATATTACTCTTTCAGTGTTCCTATCACTACCCCTGGAGAGGGGAGGGGGCGTGCACGGCAAACTACTTTAATATATCTATATATTACTCTTTCAGTGTTCCTATCACTAACCTTGGAGAGGGGAGGGAGCGTGCACGGCAAACTACTTTAATATATCTATATATTACTCTTTCAGTGTTCCTATCACTACCCCTGGAGAGGGGAGGGGGCGTGCACGGCAAACTACTTTAATATATCTATATATTACTCTGTCAGAGTTCCTATCACTACCCCTGGAGAGGGGAGGGAGCGTGCACGACAAACTACTTTAATATACCTATATATTACTCTTTCAGTGTTCCTATCACTAACCTTGGAGAGGGGAGGGAGCGTGCACGACAAACTACTTTAATATATCTATATATTACTCTTTCAGTGTTCCTATCACTACCCCTGGAGAGGGGAGGGGGCGTGCACGACAAACTACTTTAATATATCTATATATTACTCTTTCAGTGTTCCTATCACTACCCCTGGAGAGGGGAGGGGGCGTGCACGGCAAACTACTTTAATATATCTATATATTACTCTTTCAGTGTTCCTATCACTACCCCTGGAGAGGGGAGGGAGCGTGCACGGCAAACTACTTTAATATATCTATATATTACTCTTTCAGTGTTCCTATCACTAACCTTGGAGAGGGGAGGGGGCGTGCACGGCAAACTACTTTAATATATCTATATATTACTCTTTCAGTGTTCCTATCACTACCCCTGGAGAGGGGAGGGAGCGTGCACGACAAACTACTTTAATATATCTATATATTACTCTTTCAGTGTTCCTATCACTAACCTTGGAGAGGGGAGGGAGCGTGCACGGCAAACTACTTTAATATATCTATATATTACTCTTTCAGTGTTCCTATCACTAACCTTGGAGAGGGGAGGGAGCGTGCACGGCAAACTACTTTAATATATCTATATATTACTCTTTCAGTGTTCCTATCACTACCCCTGGAGAGGGGAGGGAGCGTGCACGACAAACTACTTTAATATATCTATATATTACTCTTTCAGTGTTCCTATCACTACCCCTGGAGAGGGGAGGGGGCGTGCACGGCAAACTACTTTAATATATCTATATATTACTCTTTCAGTGTTCCTATCACTACCCCTGGAGAGGGGAGGGAGCGTGCACGACAAACTACTTTAATATATCTATATATTACTCTTTCAGTGTTCCTATCACTAACCTTGGAGAGGGGAGGGAGCGTGCACGGCAAACTACTTTAATATATCTATATATTACTCTTTCAGTGTTCCTATCACTACCCCTGGAGAGGGGAGGGAGCGTGCACGACAAACTACTTTAATATATCTATATATTACTCTTTCAGTGTTCCTATCACTACCCCTGGAGAGGGGAGGGAGCGTGCACGACAAACTACTTTAATATATCTATATATTACTCTTTCAGTGTTCCTATCACTACCCCTGGAGAGGGGAGGGAGCGTGCACGACAAACTACTTTAATATATCTATATATTACTCTTTCAGTGTTCCTATCACTACCCCTGGAGAGGGGAGGGAGCGTGCACGACAAACTACTTTAATATATCTATATATTACTCTTTCAGTGTTCCTATCACTACCCCTGGAGAGGGGAGGGGGCGTGCACGGCAAACTACTTTAATATATCTATATATTACTCTTTCAGTGTTCCTATCACTAACCTTGGAGAGGGGAGGGGGCGTGCACGGCAAACTACTTTAATATATCTATATATTACTCTTTCAGTGTTCCTATCACTACCCCTGGAGAGGGGAGGGGGCGTGCACGGCAAACTACTTTAATATATCTATATATTACTCTTTCAGTGTTCCTATCACTACCCCTGGAGAGGGGAGGGAGCGTGCACGACAAACTACTTTAATATATCTATATATTACTCTTTCAGTGTTCCTATCACTAACCCTGGAGAGGGGAGGGAGCGTGCACGACAAACTACTTTAATATATCTATATATTACTCTTTCAGTGTTCCTATCACTACCCCTGGAGAGGGGAGGGGCGTGCACGACAAACTACTTTAATATATCTATATATTACTCTTTCAGTGTTCCTATCACTACCCCTGGAGAGGGGAGGGGGCGTGCACGGCAAACTACTTTAATATATCTATATATTACTCTTTCAGTGTTCCTATCACTACCCCTGGAGAGGGGAGGGAGCGTGCACGGCAAACTACTTTAATATATCTATATATTACTCTTTCAGTGTTCCTATCACTAACCTTGGAGAGGGGAGGGGGCGTGCACGGCAAACTACTTTAATATATCTATATATTACTCTTTCAGTGTTCCTATCACTACCCCTGGAGAGGGGAGGGAGCGTGCACGACAAACTACTTTAATATATCTATATATTACTCTTTCAGTGTTCCTATCACTAACCTTGGAGAGGGGAGGGAGCGTGCACGACAAACTACTTTAATATATCTATATATTACTCTTTCAGTGTTCCTATCACTAACCTTGGAGAGGGGAGGGGGCGTGCACGGCAAACTACTTTAATATATCTATATATTACTCTTTCAGTGTTCCTATCACTACCCCTGGAGAGGGGAGGGAGCGTGCACGACAAACTACTTTAATATATCTATATATTACTCTTTCAGTGTTCCTATCACTACCCCTGGAGAGGGGAGGGGGCGTGCACGGCAAACTACTTTAATATATCTATATATTACTCTTTCAGTGTTCCTATCACTACCCCTGGAGAGGGGAGGGAGCGTGCACGACAAACTACTTTAATATATCTATATATTACTCTTTCAGTGTTCCTATCACTAACCTTGGAGAGGGGAGGGGGCGTGCACGGCAAACTACTTTAATATATCTATATATTACTCTTTCAGTGTTCCTATCACTAACCTTGGAGAGGGGAGGGAGCGTGCACGGCAAACTACTTTAATATATCTATATATTACTCTTTCAGTGTTCCTATCACTACCCCTGGAGAGGGGAGGGGGCGTGCACGACAAACTACTTTAATATATCTATATATTACTCTTTCAGTGTTCCTATCACTACCCCTGGAGAGGGGAGGGGGCGTGCACGGCAAACTACTTTAATATATCTATATATTACTCTTTCAGTGTTCCTATCACTACCCCTGGAGAGGGGAGGGAGCGTGCACGACAAACTACTTTAATATATCTATATATTACTCTTTCAGTGTTCCTATCACTAACCTTGGAGAGGGGAGGGGGCGTGCACGGCAAACTACTTTAATATATCTATATATTACTCTTTCAGTGTTCCTATCACTACCCCTGGAGAGGGGAGGGAGCGTGCACGACAAACTACTTTAATATATCTATATATTACTCTTTCAGTGTTCCTATCACTACCCTTGGAGAGGGGAGGGAGCGTGCACGGCAAACTACTTTAATATATCTATATATTACTCTTTCAGTGTTCCTATCACTAACCTTGGAGAGGGGAGGGAGCGTGCACGGCAAACTACTTTAATATATCTATATATTACTCTTTCAGTGTTCCTATCACTACCCCTGGAGAGGGGAGGGAGCGTGCACGACAAACTACTTTAATATATCTATATATTACTCTTTCAGTGTTCCTATCACTACCCCTGGAGAGGGGAGGGGGCGTGCACGGCAAACTACTTTAATATATCTATATATTACTCTTTCAGTGTTCCTATCACTACCCCTGGAGAGGGGAGGGAGCGTGCACGACAAACTACTTTAATATATCTATATATTACTCTTTCAGTGTTCCTATCACTAACCTTGGAGAGGGGAGGGAGCGTGCACGGCAAACTACTTTAATATATCTATATATTACTCTTTCAGTGTTCCTATCACTACCCCTGGAGAGGGGAGGGAGCGTGCACGACAAACTACTTTAATATATCTATATATTACTCTTTCAGTGTTCCTATCACTACCCCTGGAGAGGGGAGGGAGCGTGCACGACAAACTACTTTAATATATCTATATATTACTCTTTCAGTGTTCCTATCACTACCCCTGGAGAGGGGAGGGAGCGTGCACGACAAACTACTTTAATATATCTATATATTACTCTTTCAGTGTTCCTATCACTACCCCTGGAGAGGGGAGGGAGCGTGCACGACAAACTACTTTAATATATCTATATATTACTCTTTCAGTGTTCCTATCACTACCCCTGGAGAGGGAGGGGGCGTGCACGGCAAACTACTTTAATATATCTATATATTACTCTTTCAGTGTTCCTATCACTAACCTTGGAGAGGGGAGGGGGCGTGCACGGCAAACTACTTTAATATATCTATATATTACTCTTTCAGTGTTCCTATCACTACCCCTGGAGAGGGGAGGGGGCGTGCACGGCAAACTACTTTAATATATCTATATATTACTCTTTCAGAGTTCCTATCACTACCCCTGGAGAGGGGAGGGAGCGTGCACGACAAACTACTTTAATATACCTATATATTACTCTTTCAGTGTTCCTATCACTAACCTTGGAGAGGGGAGGGAGCGTGCACGACAAACTACTTTAATATATCTATATATTACTCTTTCAGTGTTCCTATCACTACCCCTGGAGAAGGGAGGGGGCGTGCACGACAAACTACTTTAATATATCTATATATTACTCTTTCAGTGTTCCTATCACTACCCCTGGAGAGGGGAGGGGGCGTGCACGGCAAACTACTTTAATATATCTATATATTACTCTTTCAGTGTTCCTATCACTACCCCTGGAGAGGGGAGGGAGCGTGCACGGCAAACTACTTTAATATATCTATATATTACTCTTTCAGTGTTCCTATCACTAACCTTGGAGAGGGGAGGGGGCGTGCACGACAAACTACTTTAATATATCTATATATTACTCTTTCAGTGTTCCTATCACTAACCTTGGAGAGGGGAGGGGGCGTGCACGGCAAACTACTTTAATATATCTATATATTACTCTTTCAGTGTTCCTATCACTACCCCTGGAGAGGGGAGGGAGCGTGCACGACAAACTACTTTAATATATCTATATATTACTCTTTCAGTGTTCCTATCACTAACCTTGGAGAGGGGAGGGAGCGTGCACGGCAAACTACTTTAATATATCTATATATTACTCTTTCAGTGTTCCTATCACTACCCCTGGAGAGGGGAGGGAGCGTGCACGACAAACGACTTTAATATATCTATATATTACTCTTTCAGTGTTCCTATCACTAACCTTGGAGAGGGGAGGGAGCGTGCACGACAAACTACTTTAATATATCTATATATTACTCTTTCAGTGTTCCTATCACTACCCCTGGAGAGGGGAGGGAGCGTGCACGACAAACTACTTTAATATATCTATATATTACTCTTTCAGAGTTCCTATCACTAACCTTGGAGAGGGGAGGGAGCGTGCACGACAAGAAAGGAAGAAGAAAGGAGGATGTCAATTATTGATCAAATGTATATGACAGAAGTCACTACCGACATTAACAACCAACTGTAATGCATCCATAGAAGTAACACATCCCAACTACAAAATCTCAACTGATCAAACACCCAGTCTCCTCTAACAACACTGGGACAAGACTGTCTGTCTGCCTCTGTCTCTCTCTCTCTCTCTCCCTCTCTCTCAGGGCCAAATACTTACTCCAGATAGGCCTGCATCGCTAAAATATTCACCCAAAACACAATGGATAATTAATCTGAAAAAGCAAGGTACGTACAAGAGGGCGAACAGGTGGTGATTTGCATTTGTGCAAATATCCCACTACAACTGACATCAATGGACAAATTATACCAGAAATAAAGGTCCACTGTACACACACATCTCAGGACTCTGCGTTGACTCACCAGTGGTGGGGTCCGGTGGTCCGAACTCCAGCGGGTATCTCAGAACATTATAGTTGTTCCAGATGTAGAGCTGGTTGTCTCTGGGGTTATAGTCCACAGAGGAGACGTACTGGTAGGGGTTAGGGAAGGGGATGTGGACGGGCTCCTCCCGGGCACGGTTCGTGTTGTAGGCGTAAAGGATCAGATCCCCGCCGGCCTCGCTGTCATCGTCCTGATAGACACTGCGCACGGCGTAGAGCACGCCGCACGCCATGAAGGCGTTGGACGCCAGCCTCTTGTCGAAGCTGGTCTCCCAGGTGCCCTCGAAGCGCAGGGTGTACGGGTTCACCTGGGAGGAGGGGGGGGGGGGGGGGTGATGGTAACCATAAATATATCTCAAACTACAGAATATCACCCATTCTTAAACGCTCAATCCTGGTGTTACGGTGATAAACACAAGAAAGTGTATCTATGAAATAAATAAATAAACCATTAGGCCTATTTTAGTTGAGCTTAGAAATGTCCAGTCCAACTCCATCCCTGTGTTACACTCCTCTTCGCACTCTTCTATTCCCTCCATCATCCTGTTACACTCCTCTCTCTTCTATTCCCTCCATCATCCTGTTACACTCCTCTTCACACTCTTCTATTCCCTCCATCATCCTGTTACACTCCTCTTCACACTCTTCTATTCCCTCCATCATCCTGTTACACTCCTCTCTTCTATTCCCTCCATCATCCTGTTACACTCCTCTCTCTTCTATTCCCTCCATCATCCTGTTACACTCCTCTCTTCTATTCCCTCCATCATCCTGTTACACTCCTCTCTCTTCTATTCCCTCCATCATCCTGTTACACTCCTCTCTCTTCTATTCCCTCCATCATCCTGTTACACTCCTATCTCTTCTATTCCCTCCATCATCCTGTTACACTCCTCTTCACACTCTTCTATTCCCTCCATCATCCTGTTACACTCCTCTTCACACTCTTCTATTCCCTCCATCATCCTGTTACACTCCTCTCTTCTATTCCCTCCATCATCCTGTTACACTCCTCTCTCTTCTATTCCCTCCATTACCTGTTACACTCCTCTCTCTTCTATTCCCTCCATCATCCTGTTACACTCCTCTCTCTTCTATTCCCTCCATTACCTGTTACACTCCTATCTCTTCTATTCCCTCCATCATCCTGTTACACTCCTCTCTCTTCTATTCCCTCCATCATCCTGTTACACTCCTCTCTCTTCTATTCCCTCCATCATCCTGTTACACTCCTCTCTCTCTATTCCCTCCATCATCCTGTTACACTCCTCTCTCTTTCCCTCCATTCCCTCCTCTCTCTTCTATTCATCCTGTTACACTCCTCTCTCTTCTATTCCCTCCATTCCTGTTACCTGTTACACTCCTCTCTCTTCTATTCCCTCCATCATCCTGGTACACTCCTCTCTCTTCTATTCCCTCCATCATCCTGTTACACTCCTCTCTCTTCTATTCCCTCCATCATCCTGTTACACTCCTCTCTCTTCTATTCCCTCCATCATCCTGTTACACTCCTCTCTCTTCTATTCCCTCCATTACCTGTTACACTCCTCTCTATTCCCTCCATCATCCTGTTACACTCCTCTTACACTCTTATATTCCCTCCATCATCCTGTTACACTCCTCTTACACTCTTCTATTCCCTCCATCATCCTGTTACACTCCTCTCTCTTCTATTCCCTCCATCATCCTGTTACACTCCTCTCTACATTCCCTCCATTACCTGTTACACTCCTCCCTCCATTCCCTCCATCATCCTGTTACACTCCTCTCTCTTCTATTCCCTCCATCATCCTGTTACACTCCTCTCTCTATTATTCCCTCCATCATCCTGTTACACTCCTCT
>NW_027259107.1:0-40817 GCF_045791955.1 Oncorhynchus clarkii lewisi | reverse complement strand
TTGTATCTAACCATATCTACTGTATCTACCCATATCTACTGTATCTACCCAAATCTACAGGATCTACCCATATCTAATGTATCTATTGTATCTAACCATATCTACTGTATCTACCCATATCTAATGCATCTACCCATATCTACTGTATCTATTGTATCTAACCATATCTACTGTATCTACCCATATCTACTGTATCTACCCATATCTACCCTTATCTATCTATATATACCTATATCTACTGTATCTACCCATATCTACAGTATCTACACTTATCTACCTATATATACTATATCACCAGTATCTACTTTATCTACTATATATACACCCATCTACTGTATCTACCTATATCTACTGCATCTACCAATATCTACTGCATCTACACATATCTACTGTATCTACCCATATCTACTGCATCTTCCAATATCTACTGTATCTACCTATATCTACTTTATCTACCTATATCTACTGTATCTACCCATATCTATCTATATCTACTGTATCTACCCATATCTACTGTATCTACCTATATCTACTGTATCTACCTATATCTACTGCATCTAGCCATATCTACTGCATCTACTGCATCTACCTATATCTACAGTATCTACAGTGTCTACCTATATCTACAGTCTCTACCTATATCTACTGTATCTACCTATATCTACTGTATCTACCTATATCTACAGTCTCTACCTATATCTATCTGTATCTACCTATATCTACTGCATCTACCTATATCTACTGCATCTACCCATATCTACTGCATCTAGTAATATCTACTGCATCTACCCATATCTACTGCATCTACCCATATCTACTGTATCTACTCATATATTCTGCATCTACCTATATCTACTGTATCTACTGTATCTACCCATATCTACTGTATCTACCTATATCTACCGTATCTACCTATATCTATTGTATCTACTGTATCTACCCATATCTACTGTATCTACTGTAAAAGTATCTACCTATATCTACAGTATCTACTATATCTACCTATATCTACTGTATATACCTATTTCTATCTTCATCTACCTATATCTACTGTAAAAGTATCTACCTATATCTACCAATATAGACCTATATCTACAGTATCTGCAGTATCTACCTATATCTACAGAATCGACCTATATCTACAGTATCTACTATATCTACCTATATCTACTGTATCTACCTATATCTACTGTATCTACCTATATCTACTGTATCTACCTATGTCTACTGTATCTACCTATATCTACCAATATAGACATATCTACAGTATCTACATATATCTACAGTATCTACCTAAATCTACAGTATCTACCTATATCTACAGTATCTACCTATATCTATCTGTATCTACCTATATCTACTGTATCTACTGTAAAAGTATATATCTATATCTATTATATCTACCTATATATACTGTATCTACCTATATCTACCGTATCTACCTATATCTACTGTATCTACCTATATCTACTGTATCTACTGTATCTACTGTATCTGCCAATATATACTATATCTACGGTATCTACTGTAGCTACCTATATCTACTGTATCTACCTATATATACAGTATCTACATATATCTATCTGTAGCTACCTATATCTACTGTATCTACCTATATCTGCTTGATCTACTGTATCTACCTATATATACTGTATCTACCTATATCTACTGTATCTATCCATATCTACTGTATCTAACTATATCTACCTATATCTACTGTATCTACCTATATCTACTATATCTACCGTATCTACCTATATATATCTGTATCTACTGTATATACCTTCTATATTTATCTACCTATATCTACTGAAAAAGTATCTACATATATCTCTTAATATAGACCTATATCTACAGTATCTACCTATATCTACAGGATATACCTATATCTACAGTATATACCTATATCTATCTGTATCTACCCATATCTACTGTAAAAGTATCTACCTATATCTACAGTATCTACCTATATCTATCTGTATCTACCTATATATATATCTGTATCTACCCATATCTACTGTATCTACCTATATCTATCTGTATCTACCCATATCTACTGTATCTACCCCTATATATATCTGTATCTACCTATATATATATATATATATATATGTGTATCTACCCATATCTACTGTATCTACCTATATCCATCTGTATCTACCCATATCTACTGTATCTACCTATATATATATATATATATATATATATATATATATATATATGTATCTACCTATATCTATCTGTATCTACCCATATCTATCTGTATCTACCCATATCTACTGTATCTACCCCTATCTACCCGTATCTACCTATATCTACCCATATCTACTGTATCTACCTATATCTACCTATATCTATCTGTATCTACCTATATCTATCTGTATCTACCTATATCTACAGTATCTAACTATATCTACAGTATCTACCTATATCTACAGTATCTACAGTATATACCTATATCTACAGTATCTACCCATATCTACAATATCTACTAAATCTACTATATCTACTGCATCTACCTATATCTACCTGTATCTACTGTAAAAGTATCTACCTATATCTACAGTATCTACCTATATCTATCTGCATCTACCTATATCTATCTATATCTATCTGTATCTACCCATATATACTGTATCTACCTATATCTACAGTATCTAACTATATCTATCTGTATCTACCCATATCTACTGTATCTACCTATATCTATCTGTATCTACCTATATCTACAGTATCTACCTATATCTATCTGTATCTACCTATATCTATCTGTATCTACCTATATCTATATGTATCTACCTATATCTACAGTATCTACCTATATCTATCTGTATCTATCTGTATCTACCTATATCTATCTGTATCTACCTATATCTATCTGTATCTACCTATATCTACTGTAAAAGTATCTACCTATATCTATCTGCATCTACCTATATCTATCTATATCTATCTGTATCTACCCATATATACTGTATCTACCTATATATACAGTATCTACCTATATCTATCTGTATCTACCCATATCTACTGTATCTACCTATATCTATCTGTATCTACCTATATATATCTGTATCTACTGTAAAAGTATCTACCTATATCTACAGTATCTACAGTATCTACCTATATCTATCTGTATCTACCTATATCTACAGTATCTACAGTATCTATCTGTATCTACCTATATCTACAGTATCTACCTATATCTACAGTATATACCTATATCTACAGTATCTACTAAATCTACTATATCTACTAAATCTACTATATCTACTACATCTACCTATATCTATCTATATCTACCTATATCTACTGTAAAATGATCTACCTATATCTACAGTATCTACCTATATCTATCTGCATCTACCTATATCTATCTATATCTACCTATATCTACTGTAAAAGTATCTACCTATATCTACAGTATCTACCTATATCTATCTGCATCTACCTATATCTATCTATATATATATCTGTATCTACCCATATATACTGTATCTACCTATATCTACAGTATCTACAGTAGCTATCTGTATCTACCTATATCTACTGTATCTACCTATATCTATCTATCTGTATCTACCTATATCTATCTGTATCTACCCATATCTACTGTATCTACCCATATCTACAGTCTCTACAGTATCTACCTATATCTACTGTATCTACCTATATCTACTGTATCTACCTATATCTACTGTATCTACTGTAAAAGTATATACCTATATATACTGTGTCTACCTTTTATCTACTATATCTACCTATATCTACTATATCTACCTATATCTACTGTATCTGCTGTATCTACTGTATCTACCTATGTCTACTGTATCTACCGCATCTACCTATATCTACTGTATCTACCTATATCTACTGTATCTACCTATATCTATCTGTATATACCCCTATATATCTGTATCTACCTATATATATCTGTATCTACCCATATCTACTGCATCTACCTATATCTATCTGTATCTACCTATATCTATCTGTATCTACCCATATCTACTGTATCTACCCATATCTACTGTATCTACCTATATCTACAGTATCTACAGTATCTACCTATATTTACAGTATCTACATATATCTACTGTATCTACCTATATCTACTGTATCTACTGTAAAAGTATATACCTATATCTACTGTATCTACCTATATATACTGTATCTACCTTTTATCTACTATATCTACTGTATCTGCCTATATCTACTATATCTACCTATATCTACTTTATCTGCTGTATCTACTGTATCAACCTATGTCTACCGCATCTACCTATATCTACTATATATACCTATATCTACTGTATCTACCTATATATATCTGTATCTACTGTATATACCTATTTCTATATATTTCTACATATATCTACCAATATAGACCTATATCTACAGTATCTACAGTATCTACCTATATTTACAGTATCTACCTATATCTACTGTATCTACCTATATCTACTGTATCTACTGTAAAAGTATATACATATCTACTATATCTACCTATATCTACTGTATCTACTGTATCTACAGTATCTACCTATATCTATCTGTATCTAACTATATCTATCTGTAGCAACCTATATCTACGGTATCTACCTATATCTACTTTATCTACTGTATCTACCTATATCTACTGTATCTACCTATATCTACTGAATCTACCTATATCTACTGTATCTACCTATATCTATTTGTATCTACTGTATCTACCTATATCTACTGTATCTACCTATATCTGCTTTATCTACTGTATCTACCTATATCTACTGTATATACCTATATCTGCTTTATCTACTGTATCTACCTATATCTACTGTATCTACCTATATCTACTGTATATACCTATATCTGCTTTATCTACTGTATCTACCTATATCTACTGTATCTACTGTATCTACTGTATCTACCTTTATCTACTGTATCTACCTTTATATACTGTATCTACCTATATCTACTGTATCTACCTATATCTACAGTATCTACCTATATCTATCTGTATCTACTGTATATACCTATTTCTATCTTTATCTACCTATATCTACTGTAAAAGTATTTACATATATCTACCAATATAGACCTATATCTAAAGTATCTACAGTATCTACCTATATCTACAGTATCTACCTATATCTACAGTATCTACCTATATCTATCTGTATCTACCTATATCTATCTGTATCTACATATATCTACTGTAAAAGTATCTAAATATATCTATCTGTATCTACCTATATCTACTGTATCTACCTATGTCTACTGTATCTACCGTATCTACCTATATCTACTATATCTACCTATATCTACATGTATCTACTGTATCTACCTATATCTACTATATCTACCTATATCTATCTGTATCTACCTATATCTATCTGTATCTACCTATATCTATCTGTATCTACCCATATCTACTGTATATACCCCTATATATCTGTATCTACCTATATATATATACATATCTGTATCTACCCATATCTACTGCATCTACCTATATCTATCTGTATCTACCTATATCTATCTGTATCTACCCAAATCTACTGTATCTACCCATATCTACTGTATCTACCCATATCTACAATATCTACCCATATCTACCTATATTTACAGTATCTACCTATATCTACTGTATCTACCTATATCTACTGTCTCTACTATAAAAGTATATACCTATATATACTGTATCTACATTTTATCTACTATATCTACCTATATCTACCTATATCTAGTGTATCTGCTGTATCTACTGTATCTACCTATGTCTACTGTATCTACCGCATCTACCTATATCTACTGTATCTATGTATATCTACTGTATCTACCTATATCTATCTGTATCTACCCATATCTACTGTATCTACCCATATCTACTGTATCTACCTATATCTACAGTATCTACAGTATCTACCTATATTTACAGTATCTACCTATATCTACTATATCTCCCTATATCAACTGTATCTACCTATGTCTACTGTATCTACCGTATCTACCTATATCTACCTATATCTACTGTATCTGCTGTATCTACCTATATCTATCTGTATCTACTTTATATACCTATTTCTATCTTTATCTACCTATATCTACTGTAAAAGTATTTACATATATCTACCAATATAGACCTATATCTACAGTATCTACAGTATCTACCTATATCTACAGTATCGACCTATATCTACAGTATCTACCTATATATATATCTATCTGTATCTACATATATCTACTGTAAAAGTATCTACCTATATCTATCTGTATCTACCTATATCTACTGTATCTACCTATATCTACTGTATCTACTGTAAAATTATATACCTATATCTACTGTATCTACCTATATATACTGTATCTACCTTTTATCTACTATATCTACTGTATGTACCTATATCTACTATATCTACCTATATCTACTGTGTCTACTGTATCTACCTATGTCTACTGTATCTACCTATATCTACTGTATCTACCTATATCTACTGTATCTACCTATATATACTGTATCTACCTTTTATCTACTATATCTACCTATATCTACTATATCTACTGTATCTACTATATCTCCCTATATCAACTGTATCTACCTATGTCTACTGTATCTACCGTATCTACCTATATCTACCTATATCTACTGTATCTGCTGTATCTACCTATATCTATCTGTATCTACTTTATATACCTATTTCTATCTTTATCTACCTATATCTACTGTAAAAGTATTTACATATATCTACCAATATAGACCTATATCTACAGTATCTACAGTATCTACCTATATCTACAGTATCGACCTATATCTACAGTATCTACCTATATATATATCTATCTGTATCTACATATATCTACTGTAAAAGTATCTACCTATATCTATCTGTATCTACCTATATCTACTGTATCTACCTATATCTACTGTATCTACTGTAAAATTATATACCTATATCTACTGTATCTACCTATATATACTGTATCTACCTTTTATCTACTATATCTACTGTATGTACCTATATCTACTATATCTACCTATATCTACTGTGTCTACTGTATCTACCTATGTCTACTGTATCTACCTATATCTACTGTATCTACCTATATCTACTGTATCTACCTATATATACTGTATCTACCTTTTATCTACTATATCTACCTATATCTACTATATCTACTGTATCTACTGTATCTACCTATATCTGCTTTATCTACTGTATCTACCTATATCTACAGTATCTACAGTATCTACCTATATCTACAGTATCTACCTATATCTACAGTATCTACCTATATATATATCTATCTGTATCTACATATATCTACTGTAAAAGTATCTACCTATATCTATCTGTATCTACCTATATCTACTGTATCTACCTATATCTACTGTATCTACTGTAAAAGTATATACCTATATCTACTGTATCTACCTATATATACTGTATCTACCTTTTATCTACTATATATACTGTATGTACCTATATCTACTATATCTACCTATATCTACTGTGTCTACTGTATCTACTGTATCTACCTATGTCTACTGTATCTACTGTATCTACCTATATCTACTGTATCTACCTATATCTACTGTATCTACCTATATATACTGTATCTACCTTTTATCTACTATATCTACCTATATCTACTATATCTACTGTATCTACTGTATCTACCTATGTCTACTGTATCTACCGTATCTACCTATATCTACTATATCTACCTATATCTACTGTATCTACCTATATCTATCTGTATCTACTGTATATACCTATTTCTATCTTTATCTACCTATATCTACTGTAAAAGTATTTACATATATCTACCAATATAGACCTATATCTACAGTATCTACAGTATCTACCTATATCTACAGTATCTACCTATATCTACAGTATCTAACTATATATATCTGTATATACCTATATCTATCTGTATCTACCTATATCTACTGTATCTACTGTAAAAGTATATACCTATATCTACTGTATCTACCTATATATTCTGTATCTACCTTTTATCTACTATATATACTGTATGTACCTATATATACTATATCTACCTATATCTACTGTGTCTACTGTATCTACTGTATCTACCTATGTCTACTGTATCTACTGTATCTACCTATATCTACTGTATCTACCTATATCTACTGTATCTACCTATATCTATCTGTATCTAATGTATATACCTATTTCTACATTTATCTACCTATATATACTGTAAAAGTATCTACATATATCTACCAATATAGACCTATATCTCCAGTATCTACCTATATCTACAGTATCTACAGTATCTACCTATATTTACAGTATCTACCTATATCTACTGTAGCTACCTATATCTGCTTTATCTACTGTATCTACCTATATCTACAGTATCTACAGTATCTACCTAAATCTACAGTATCTACCTATATCTATCTGTATCTACATATATCTACTGTAAAAGTATCTACCTATATCTACAGTATCTACCTATATCTATCTGTATCTACCTATATCTATCTGTATCTACCCATATCTACTGTATCTACCTATATCTACAGTATCTACAGTATCTACAGTCTCCAGCTATATATACTGTATCTACCTTTTATCTACTATATCTACTATATCTACTATATCTACCTATATCTACTGTATCTACTGTATCTACTGTATCTACCTATATCTACTGTATCTACTGTATCTACTATATCTACCTATATCTACTGTATCTACCTTTTATCTACTATATCTACCTATATCTACTATATCTACTGTATCTACCTATGTCTACTGTATCTACCGTATCTACCTATATCTACTATATCTACCTATATCTACATGTATCTACTGTATCTACTGTATCTACTGTATCTACCTATATCTACTGTATCTACCTATATCTATCTGTATCTACTGTATCTACCTATATCTACTGTATCTACCTATATCTATCTGTATCTACTGTATCTACTGTATCTACCTATATCTACATGTATCTACTGTATCTACTGTATCTACTGTATCTACCTATATCTACTGTATCTACCTATATCTATCTGTATCTACTGTATCTACCTATATCTACTGTATCTACCTATATCTACTGTATCTACTGTATCTACTGTATCTACCTATATCTATCTGTATCTACTGTATATACCTATTTCTATCTTTATCTACCTATATCTACTGTAAAGGTATTTACATATATCTACCAATATAGACCTATATCTACAGTATCTATCTATATCTACAGTATTTACCTATATCTATCTGTATCTACCTATATCCATCTGTATCTACATATATCTACTGTAAAAGTATCTAACTATATCTATCTGTATCTACCTATATATACTGTATCTACCTTTTATCAACGATATCTACCTATATCTACTATATCTACCTATATCTACTGTATCTACTGTATCTACTGTATCTACCTATGTCTACTGTATCTACCGTATCTACCTATATCTACAGTATCTACCTATATCTACAGTATCTACCTATATCTACTGTATCTACCTATATCTACTGTATCTACTGTAAAAGTATATACCTATATATACTGTATCTACCTATATATACTGTATCTACCTTTTATCTACTATATCTACCTATATCTACTATATCTACCTATATCTACTGTATCTACTGTATCTACAGTATCTACCTATATCTACAGTATCTACCTATATCTATCTGTATCTACATATATCTACTGTAAAAGTATATACCTATATCTACAGTATCTACCTATATCTATCTGTATCTACCCATATCTACTGTATCTACCTATATCTACAGTATCTACAGCATCTACAGTCTCTACCTATATTTACAGTATCTACCTATATCTACTGTATCTACCTATATCTACTGTATCTACTGTAAAATTATATACCTATATCTACTGTATCTACCTATATCTACTGTATCTACCTATATATACTGTATCTACCTTTTATCTACTATATCTACTATATCTACCTATATTTACTATATCTACCTATGTCTACTGTATCTACCTATATCTACTGTATCTACTTATATCTACTGTATCTACCGTATCTACCTATATCTACTATATCTACTTATATCTACTTACTGTATCTACCTATATCTACTGTATCTACCTATATCTACTGTATCTACCTATATCTACTGTATCTACTGTATCTACCAATATCTATCTGTATTTTTATTTTTTTATTTTTTTATTTCACCTTTATTTAACCAGGTAGGCTAGTTGAGAACAAGTTCTCATTTGCAACTGCGACCTGGCCAAGATAAGGCATAGCAGTGTGAACAGACAACACAGAGTTACACATGGAGTAAACAATTAACAAGTCAATAACACAGTAGAAAAAAGGGGAGTCTATATATACATTGTGTGCAAAAGGCATGAGAAGGTAGGCAAATAATTACAATTATGCAGATTAACACTGGAGTGATAAATGATCAGATGGTTATGTAAAGGTAGAGATATTGGTGTGCAAAAGAGCAGAAAAATAAATAAATAAATAAAAACAGTATGGGGATGAGGTAGGTGAAAATGGGTGGGCTATTTACCAATAGACTATGTACAGCTGCAGCGATCGGTTAGCTGCTCAGATAGCAGATGTTTGAAGTTGGTGAGGGAGATAAAAGTCTCCAACTTCAGTGATTTTTGCAATTCGTTCCAATCACAGGCAGCAGAGAACTGGAACGAAAGGCGGCCAAATGAGGTGTTGGCTTTAGGGATGATCAGTGAGATACACCTGCTGGAGCGCGTGCTACGGATGGGTGTTGCCATCGTAACCAGTGAACTGAGATAAGGCGGAGCTTTACCTAGCATGGACTTGTAGATGAGCTGGAGCCAGTGGGTCTGGCGACGAATATGTAGCGAGGGCCAGCCGATTAGAGCATACAAGTCGCAGTGGTGGGTGGTATAAGGTGCTTTAGTGACAAAACGGATGGCACTGTGATAAACTGCATCCAGTTTGCTGAGTAGAGTGTTGGAAGCAATTTTGTAGATGACATCGCCGAAGTCGAGGATCGGTAGGATAGTCAGTTTTACTAGGGTAAGTTTGGCGGCGTGAGTGAAGGAGGCTTTGTTGCGGAATAGAAAGCCGACTCTTGATTTGATTTTCGATTGGAGATGTTTGATATGGGTCTGGAAGGAGAGTTTAGAGTCTAGCCAGACACCTAGGTACTTATAGATGTCCACATATTCAAGGTCGGAACCATCCAGGGTGGTGATGCTGGTCAGGCGTGCGGGTGCAGGCAGCGAACGGTTGAAAAGCATGCATTTGGTTTTACTAGCGTTTAAGAGCAGTTGGAGGCCACGGAAGGAGTGCTGTATGGCATTGAAGCTCGTTTGGAGGTTAGATAGCACAGTGTCCAAGGACGGGCCGGAAGTATATAGAATGGTGTCGTCTGCGTAGAGGTGGATCAGGGAATCGCCCGCAGCATGAGAAACATCATTGATATATACAGAGAAAAGAGTCGGCCCGAGAATTGAACCCTGTGGCACCCCCACAGAGACTGCCAGAGGACCGGACAGCATGCCCTCCGATTTGACACACTGAACTCTGTCTGCAAAGTAATTGGTGAACCAGGCAAGGCAGTCATCCGAAAAACCGAGGCTACTGAGTCTGCCAATAAGAATACGGTGATTGACAGAGTCGAAAGCCTTGGCAAGGTCTATGAAGACGGCTGCACAGTACTGTCTTTTATCGATGGCGGTTATGATATCGTTTAGCACCTTGAGCGTGGCTGAGGTACACCCGTGACCAGCTCGGAAACCAGATTGCACAGCGGAGAAGGTACGGTGGGATTCAAGATGGTCAGTGATCTGTTTGTTGACTTGGCTTTCGAAGACCTTAGATAGGCAGGGCAGGATGGATATTGGTCTGTAACAGTTTGGGTCCAGGGTGTCGCCCCCTTTGAAGAGGGGGATGACTGCGGCAGCTTTCCAATCCTTGGGGATCTCAGACGATATGAAAGAGAGGTTGAACAGGCTGGTAATAGGGGTTGCGACAATGGCGGCGGATAGTTTCAGGAATAGAGGGTCCAGATTGTCAAGCCCAGCTGATTTGTACGGGTCCAGGTTTTGCAGCTCTTTCAGAACATCTGCTATCTGGATTTGGGTAAAGGAGAACCTGGCGAGGCTTGGGCGAGTAGCTGCGGGGGGGGGGGGGAGCTGTTGGACGAGGTTGGAGTAGCCAGGCGGAAGGCATGGCCAGCCGTTGAGAAATGCTTGTTGAAGTTTTCGATAATCATGGATTTATCGGTGGTGACCGTGTTACCTAGCCTCAGTGCAGTGGGCAGCTGGGAGGAGGTGCTCTTGTTCTCCATGGACTTCACAGTGTCCCAGAACTTTTTGGAGTTGGAGCTACAGGATGCAAACTTCTGCCTGAAGAAGTTGGCTTTAGCTTTCCTGACTGACTGTGTGTATTGGTTCCTGACTTCCCTGAACAGTTGCATATCGCGGGGACTGTTCGATGTTAGTGCAGTCCGCCACAGGATGTTTTTGTGCTGGTCGAGGGCAGTCAGGTCTGGAGTGAACCAGGGGCTATATCTGTTCTTAGTTCTGCATTTTTTGAACGGAGCATGCTTATCTAAAATGGTGAGGAAGTTACTTTTAAAGAAAGACCAGGCATCCTCAACTGACGGGATGAGGTCAATGTCCTTCCAGGATACCCGGGCCAGGTCGATTAGAAAGGCCTGCTCACAGAAGTGTTTTAGGGAGCGTTTGACAGTGATGAGGGGTGGTCGTTTGACTGCGGCTCCGTAGCGGATACAGGCAATGAGGCAGTGATCGCTGAGATCCTGGTTGAAGACAGCGGAGGTGTATTTGGAGGGCCAGTTGGTCAGGATGACGCCAATGAGGGTGCCCTTGTTTACAGAGTTAGGGTTGTACCTGGTGGGTTCCTTGATGATTTGAGTGAGATTGAGGGCATCTAGCTTAGATTGTAGGACTGCCGGGGTGTTAAGCATATCCCAGTTTAGGTCACCTAACAGAACAAACTCTGAAGCTAGATGGGGGGCGATCAATTCACAAATGGTGTCCAGGGCACAGCTGGGAGCTGAGGGGGGTCGGTAGCAGGCGGCAACAGTGAGAGACTTATTTCTGGAGAGAGTAATTTTCAAAATTAGTAGTTCGAACTGTTTGGGTATGGACCTGGAAAGTATGACATTACTTTGCAGGCTCTCTCTGCAGTAGACTGCAACTCCTCCTCCTTTGGCAGTTCTATCTTGACGGAAGATGTTATAGTTGGGTATGGAAATCTCAGAATTTTTGGTGGCCTTCCTGAGCCAGGATTCAGACACGGCAAGGACATCAGGGTTAGCAGAGTGTGCTAGAGCAGTGAGTAAGACAAACTTAGGGAGGAGGCTTCTGATGTTGACATGCATGAAACCAAGGCTTTTTCGATCACAGAAGTCAACAAATGAGGGTGCCTGGGGACATGCAGGGCCTGGGTTTACCTCCACATCACCCGCGGAACAGAGAAGGAGTAGTATGAGGGTGCGGCTGAAGGCTATCAAAACTGGTCGCCTAGGGCGTTGGGGACAGAGAATAAGAGGAGCAGGTTTCTGGGCATGGTAGAATATATTCAGGGCATAATGCGCAAACAGGGGTATGGTGGGGTGCGGGTACAGCGGAGGTAAGCCCAGGCACTGGGTGATGATGAGAGAGGTTGTATCTCTGGACATGCTGGTTGTAATGGGTGAGGTCACCGCATGTGTGGGGGGTGGGACAAAGGAGGTAACAGGGGTATAAAGAGTGGAACTAGGGGCTCCATTGTAAACTAAAACAATGATAACTAACCTGCACAACAGTATACAAGGCATATTGACATATGAGAGAGACATACAGCGAGGCATACAGTAATCACAGGTGTTGAATTGGGAGAGCTAGCTAAAACAGTAGGTGAGACAACAGCTAATCAGCTAGCACAACAACAGCAGGTAGAATGGCGATTGATTAGGCAGAGAGGGTCGGATTAACTAAACACAGAGCCTAAGTGCGGCTGGGGCCGACAGATAAAACATAAACAAGCAGAATGGATTACCGTGATTAATGGACAGTCCAGCATGCATCAGCTATGTAGCCAAGTGATCAGTGTCCAAGGGGCAGCGGTGGATGGGGCAGGGAAGCTGGACTGGCGAGTGTTAGAAAACTAACAATGACCAAATAGCTTGTAGCCAGTTAGCTGATTAGCTTCTGGAGGTTCTTGAGTGTGTTCTAAAAATGTAAAGATAATAGCGGTTCCGTATCACATTGGGTGAGGCAGGTTACCGGAAGGTATAAACAAATTAAAAATCGAAAAGGGATAGAAAGTAAATATGGGTTCAGTGAGTGTTTGGGACGCGGCGATTCAGACGGTTAGCAGGCCTGTGCTAACAAGCTAACAGTTAGTAGACGGTGCTAAACACGGTAGCAGTTAGCGGGCCGGGCTAAACAAGCTAGCAGTTAGCAGGCCGAATTTGCAAGCAAGGAGATAGCAAGGGCTAGAGAGTTAGCCTTTGGGGACGTCGCGATGGGGGTATCTGTTTATTCCTCTTCATGCAGTGACATCGATGGACCGGTCGTGGGTCTGGATATTGTAGCCCAGGAGCTCAAAATGTTCCGTTTGCGATGGGAATCCGGGGATGAAAAATAAAATAAAATAATAAATAGGTCCGTTATGCTCTGGTTAGAGTCGCGTTGTTCGAACTGGCGAGAGCTTTCCGAGCTAAAGGTTAGCTGATGACCGGTTAGCTGAAGACCGCTAGCAATGTTTTGCTGAAGCTGGTAGTTCGTTGGCTAGCTTCAGTTGAGGGGTTCCAGGTCCGAAGTAAATATAAATACTTTAGGAAAAATAGCTACGTTGGGTGAGGCGGGTTGCAGGAGAGTATTTAGAAGAAGTTGAGGTTCAGCAAAAAGTTTTAAAGATATGTGAAGTAAAAAAACGAAAACAAACGATATATACAAGGGACACTACACGACAATACGTCCTACTGCTACGCCATCTTGGAATTTACTGTATATACCTATTTTGTATCTTTATCTACCTATATCTACTGTAAAAGTATCTAAATATATCTACCAATATAGACCTATATCTACAGTATCTACAGTATCTACAGTATCTACCTATATCTACAGTATCTACCTATATCTACTGTATCTACCTATATCTACTTTATCTACTGTAAAAGTATATACCTATATCTACAGTATCTACAGTATCTACCTATATCTACAGTATCTACAGTAACTACCTATATTTACAGTATCTACCTATATCTACTGTATCTACCTATATCTACTTTATCTACTGTAAAAGTATATACCTATATCTACTGTATCTACCTATATATACTGTATCTACCTTGTATCTACTATATCTACTGTATCTACCTATATCTACTATATCTCCCTATATCTACTGTATCTACTGTATCTACCTATGTCTACTGTATCTACCGTATCTACCTATATCTACTATATCTACCTATATCTACTATATCTACCTATATCTACAGTATCTACCTATATCTATCTGTATCTACCTATATCTATCTGTATCTACCTATATCTATCTGTATCTACCTATATCTACAGTATCTACCTATATCTATCTGTATCTATCTGTATCTACCTATATCTATCTGTATCTACCTATATCTATCTGTATCTACCTATATCTATCTGTATCTACCTATATCTACTGTAAAAGTATCTACCTATATCTATCTGCATCTACCTATATCTATCTATATCTATCTGTATCTACCCATATATACTGTATCTACCTATATCTACAGTATCTATCTGTATCTACCCATATCTACTGTATCTACCTATATCTATCTGTATCTACCTATATATATCTGTATCTACTGTAAAAGTATCTACCTATATCTACAGTATCTACAGTATCTACCTATATCTATCTGTATCTACCTATATCTACAGTATCTACAGTATCTATCTGTATCTACCTATATCTACAGTATCTACCTATATCTACAGTATATACCTATATCTACAGTATCTACCCATATCTACAATATCTACTAAATCTACTATATCTACTACATCTACCTATATCTATCTATATCTACCTATATCTACTGTAAAATTATCTACCTATATCTACAGTATCTACCTATATCTATCTGCATCTACCTATATCTATCTATATCTACTGTAAAAGTATCTACCTATATCTACAGTATCTACCTATATCTATCTGCATCTACCTATATCTATATATATCTGTATCTACCCATATATACTGTATCTACCTATATCTACAGTATCTACAGTAGCTATCTGTATCTACCTATATCTACTGTATCTACCTATATCTATCTATCTGTATCTACCTATATCTATCTGTATCTACCCATATCTACTGTATCTACCCATATCTACAGTCTCTACAGTATCTACCTATATCTACTGTATCTACCTATATCTACTGTATCTACCTATATCTACTGTATCTACTGTAAAAGTATATACCTATATATACTGTATCTACCTTTTATCTACTATATCTACCAATATCTACTATATCTACCTATATCTACTGTATCTGCTGTATCTACTGTATCTACCTATGTCTACTGTATCTACCGCATCTACCTATATCTACTGTATCTACCTATATCTACTGTATCTACCTATATCTATCTGTATATACCCCTATATATCTGTATCTACCTATATATATCTGTATCTACCCATATCTACTGCATCTACCTATATCTATCTGTATCTACCCATATCTACTGTATCTACCCATATCTACTGTATCTACCTATATCTACAGTATCTACAGTATCTACCTATATTTACAGTATCTACATATATCTACTGTATCTACCTATATCTACTGTATCTACTGTAAAAGTATATACCTATATCTACTGTATCTACCTATATATACTGTATCTACCTTTTATCTACTATATCTACTGTATCTGCCTATATCTACTATATCTACCTATATCTACTGTATCTGCTGTATCTACTGTATCTACCTATGTCTACCGCATCTACCTATATCTACTGTATATACCTATATCTACTGTATCTACCTATATATATATCTGTATCTACTGTATATACCTATTTCTATATTTATCTACCTATATCTACTGTAAAAGTATCTACATATATCTACCAATATAGACCTATATCTACAGTATCTACAGTATCTACCTATATTTACAGTATCTACCTATATCTACTGTATCTACCTATATCTACTGTATCTACTGTAAAAGTATATACCTATCTACTATATCTACCTATATCTACTGTATCTACTGTATCTACAGTATCTACCTATATCTATCTGTATCTAACTATATCTATCTGTAGCAACCTATATCTACTGTATCTACCTATATCTACCTTATCTACTGTATCTACCTATATCTACTGTATCTACCTATATCTACTGAATCTACCTATATCTACTGTATCTACCGTATCTACCTATATCTATTTGTATCTACTGTATCTACCTATATCTACTGTATCTACCTATATCTGCTTTATCTACTGTATCTACCTATATCTACTGTATCTACTGTATCTACCTATATCTACTGTATATACCTATATCTGCTTTATCTACTGTATCTACCTATATCTACTGTATCTACTGTATCTACCTATATCTACTGTATATACCTATATCTGCTTTATCTACTGTATCTACCTATATCTACTGTATCTACTGTATCTACTGTATCTACCTATATCTACTGT
The DNA here is from genome assembly GCF_045791955.1 of Oncorhynchus clarkii lewisi. Lineage (NCBI taxonomy): Eukaryota > Metazoa > Chordata > Actinopteri > Salmoniformes > Salmonidae > Oncorhynchus > Oncorhynchus clarkii. The sequence continues at coordinate 23,075 of NW_027259107.1, read as the reverse complement.
ATCTACCTATATCTACAGTATCTACCTATATCTTTCTGTATCTACTGTATATACCTATATCTATATGTATCTACTGTATCTACCTACTGTATCTACCTATATCTACTGTATCTACCTATATCTACTGTATCTACCTATATCTATCTGTATCTACTGTATATACCTATTTCTATCTTTATCTACCTATATCTACTGTAAAAGTATTTACATACATCTACCAATATAGAACTATATCTACAGTATCTACAGTATCTACCTATATCTACAGTATCTACCTATATCTATCTGTATCTACCTATATCTACTGTATCTACTGTAAAAGTATATACCTATATCTACTGTATCTACCTATATATACTGTTTCTACCTTTTATCTACTATATCTACTGTATCTACCTATATCTACTATATCTACTGTATCTACCTATGTCTACTGTATCTACCGTATCTACCTATATCTACTATATCTACTGTATCTACCTATATCTATCTGTATCTACTGTATATACCTATTTCTATCTTTATCTACCTATATCTACTGTAAAAGTATTTACATATATATACCAATATAGACCTATAACTACAGTATCTACAGTATCTACCTATATCTACAGTATCTACCTATATCTACAGTATCTACCTATATCTATCTGTATCTACCTATATCTATCTGTATCTACATATATCTACTGTAAAAGTATCTAAATGTATCTACCTATATCTACTGTATCTACCTATGTCTACTGTATCTACCGTATCTACCTATATCTACTATATCTACCTATATCTACATGTATCTACTGTATCTACCTATATCTACTGTATCTACCTATATCTACTGTATCTACCTATATCTATCTGTATCTACCTATGTCTACTGTATCTACCTATATCTATCTGTATCTACCTATATCTACTGTATCTACCTATGTCTACTGTATCTACCGTATCTACCTATATCTACTATATCTACCTATATCTACATGTATCTACTGTATCTACCTATATCTACTGTATCTACCTATATCTACTGTATCTACCTATATCTATCTGTATCTACCTATATCTATCTGTATCTACCCATATCTACTGTATATACCCCTATATATCTGTATCTACCTATATATATATATATCTGTATCTACCCATATCTACTGCATCTACCTATATCTATCTGTATCTACCTATATCTATCTGTATCTACCCAAATCTACTGTATCTACCCATATCTACTGTATCTACCCATATCTACAATATCTACCCATATCTACCTATATTTACAGTATCTACCTATATCTACTGTATCTACCTATATCTACTGTATCTACTATAAAAGTATATACCTATATATACTGTATCTACATTTTATCTACTATATCTACCTATATCTACTGTATCTACTGTATCTACCTCTGTCTACTGTATCTACCGTATCTACCTATATCTACAGTATCTACCTATATCTACAGTATCTACCTATATCTACTGTATCTACCTATATCTACTGTATCTACTGTAAAAGTATATACCTATATATACTGTATCTACCTATATATACTGTATCTACCTTTTATCTACTATATCTACCTATATCTACTATATCTACCTATATCTACTGTATCTACTGTATCTACTGTATCATGTACATATATCTACTGTAAAAGTATATACCTATATATACCTATATACCTCTACTATATCTACTATATCTACCTATATTTACTATATCTACCTATGTCTACTGTATCTACCTATATCTACTGTATCTACTTATGTCTACTGTATCTACCGTATCTACCTATATCTACAGTATCTACCTATATCTACAGTATCTACCTATATCTATCTGTATCTACATTTATCTACTGTAAAAGTATATACCTATATCTACAGTATCTACCTATATCTATCTGTATCTACCCATATCTACTGTATCTACCTATATCTACAGTATCTACAGCATCTACAGTCTCTACCTATATTTACAATATCTACCTATATCTACTGTATCTACCTATATCTACTGTATCTACTGTAAAAGTATATACCTATATCTACTGTATCTACCTATATATACTGTATCTACCTTTTATCTACTATATCTACTATATCTACCTATATTTACTATATCTACCTATGTCTACTGTATCTACCTATATCTACTGTATCTACTTATATCTACTGTATCTACCGTATCTACCTATATCTACTATATCTACTTATATCTACTTACTGTATCTACCTATATCTACTGTATCTACCTATATCTACTGTATCTACCTATATCTACTGTATCTACTGTATCTACCTATATCTATCTGTATCTACTGTATATACCTATTTTGTATCTTTATCTACCTATATCTACTGTAAAAGTATCTAAATATATCTACCAATATAGACCTATATCTACAGTATCTACCTATATCTACAGTATATACAGTAACTACCTATATTTACAGTATCTACCTATATCTACTGTATCTACCTATATCTACTTTATCTACTGTAAAAGTATATACCTATATCTACTGTATCTACCTATATATACTGTATCTACCTTGTATCTACTATATCTACTGTATCTACCTATATCTACTATATCTACCTATATCTACTGTATCTACCTATATCTATCTATCTACTATATATCCCTATATCTATTGTATCTACTGTATCTACCTATGTCTACTGTATCTACCGTATCTACCTATATCTACTATATCTACCTATATCTACCTATATCTACTGTATCTACCTATATCTATCTGTATCTACTGTATATACCTATTTCTATCTTTATCTACCTATATCTACTGTAAAAGTATTTACATATATCTACCAATATAGACCTATATCTACAGTATCTACAGTATCTACCTATATCTACAGTATCGACCTATATCTACAGTATCTACCTATATATATCTGTATCTACCTATATCTATCTGTATCTACATATATCTACTGTAAAAGTATATACCTATATCTATCTGTATCTACCTATATCTACTGTATCTACCTATATCTACTGTATCTACTGTAAAAGTATATACCTATATCTACTGTATCTACCTATATATACTGTATCTACCTTTTATAACCTATATATACTGTATGTACCTATATCTACTATATCTACCTATATCTACTGTGTCTACTGTATCTACTGTATCTACCTATGTCTACTGTATCTACCGTATATACCTATATCTACTATATCTACCTATATCTACATGTATCTACCTATATCTACTGTATCTACCTATATCTACTGTATCTACCTATATCTACTGTATCTACCTATATCTATCTGTAACTACTGTATATACCTATTTCTATATTTATCTACCTATATATACTGTAAAAGTATCTACATATATCTACCAATATAGACCTATGTCTACAGTATCTACCTATATCTACTGTAGCTACCTATATCTGCTTTATCTACTGTATCTACCTATATCTACAGTATCTACCTATATCTACAGTATCTACCTATATCTACAGTATCTACCTATATCTATCTGTATCTACATATATCTACTGTAAAAGTATCTACCTATATCTACAGTATCTACCTATATCTATCTGTATCTACCTATATCTATCTGTATCTACCCATATCTACTGTATCTACCTATATCTACAGTATCTACAGTCTCCAGCTATATATACTGTATCTACCTTTTATCTACTATATCTACCTATATCTACTGTATCTACTGTATCTACTGTATCTACCTATATATACTGTATCTACCTTTTATATACTATATATACTGTATGTACCTATATCTACTATATCTACCTATATCTACTGTGTCTACTGTATCTACTGTATCGACCTATGTCTACTGTATCTACCGTATCTACCTATATCTACTATATCTACCTATATCTACATGTATCTACTTTATCTACCTATATCTACTGTATCTACCTATATCTACTGTATCTACCTATATATATCTGTATCTACTGTATATACCTATTTCTATCTTTATCTACCGATATCTACTGTAAAAGTATTTACATATATCTACCAATATAGACCTATATCTACAGTATCTACAGTATCTATCTATATCTACAGTATTTACCTATATCTATCTGTATCTACCTATATCTATCTGTATCTACATATATCTACTGTAAAAGTATCTACCTATATCTATCTGTATCTACCTATATCTACTGTATCTACCTATATCTACTGTATCTACTGTAAAAGTATATACCTATATCTACTGTATCTACCTATATATATATACTGTATCTACCTTTTATCTACTATATCTACCTATATCTACTATATCTACCTATATCTACTGTATCTACCTATGTCTACTGTATCTACCGTATCTACCTATATCTACAGTATCTACCTATATCTACAGTATCTACCTATATCTACAGTATCTACCTATATCTATCTGTATCTACATATATCTACTGTAAAAGTATCTACCTATATCTACAGTATCTACAGTATCTACCTATATTTACAGTATCACCTATATCTACTGTATCTACCTATATCTACTGTATAAGTATATACCTATATCTACTGTATCTAGCTATATATACTGTATCTACCTTTTATCTACTATATCTACTGTATCTACCTATATTTACTATATCTACCTATATCTACTGTATCTACCTATGTCTACTGTATCAACCTATATCTACTGTATCTACCTATATCTACTGTATCTATCGTATCTACCTATATCTACTATATCTACCTATATCTATATGTATCTACTGTATCTACCTACTGTATCTACCTATATCTACTGTATCTACCTATATCTACTGTATCTACCTATATATATCTGTATCTACTGTATCTACCTATATCTACCTATATCTACTGTATCTGCTGTATCTACCTATATCTATCTGTATCTACTGTATCTACTGTATCTACCTATATCTACTGTATCTACCTATATCTATCTGTATCTACTGTATCTACTGTATCTACCTATATCTACTGTATCTACCTATATCTATCTGTATCTACTGTATATACCTATTTCTATCTTTATCTACCTATATCTACTGTAAAAGTATCTACATATTTCTACCAATATAGACCTATATCTACAGTATCTACCTATATCTACAGTATCTACAGTAACTACCTATATTTACAGTATCTACCTATATCTACTGTATCTACCTATAACTACTTTATCTACTGTAAAAGTACATACCTATATCTACTGTATCTACCTATATTTACTTGATCTACTGTAAAAGTATATACCTATATCTACTGTATCTACCTATATATACTGTATCTACATTTTATCTACTATCTAAATTAGTAGACCACAAGTCTGGTTCATCTTTGGGATCAATTTACAAACGCCTGAATGTACCACGTTCATCTGTACAAACAATAGTACGCAAGTATAAACACCATGGGACCACGCAGCCGTCATACTGCTCAGGAAGAAGACGCGTTCTGTCTCCTAGAGATGAAAGTACTTTGGTGCAAAAAGTGCAAATCAATCCCAGAACAACAGCAAAGGACCTTGTGAAGATGCTGAAGGAAACAGGTACAAAAGTATTTATATCCACGGTAAAACGAGTCTTATATCGGCATAACCTGAAAGGCCATTCAGCCTCTGCTCGAAAACAACCATAAAAAAGCCAGACTACAGTTTGCAACTGCACATGGGGACAAAGATCGTACTTTTTGGAGAAATGTCCTCTGGTCTGATGAAACAAAAATAGAACTGTTTGGCCATAATGACCATCGTTATGTTTGGAGGAAAAAAGGGGAGGCTTGCAAGCCGAAGAACACCATCCCAACCGTGAAGCACAGGGATGGCAGCATCATGTTGTGGGGGTGCTTTGCTGCAGGAGGGACTGGTGCACTTCACAAAATAGATGGTTTCACGAGGGAGGAAAATTATGTGGATAGATTGAAGCAACATCTCAAGACATCAGTTAGGAAGTTAAAGCTTGGTCGCAAATGGGTCTTCCAAATGGACAATGACCCCAAGTAAACTTCCAAAGTTGTGGCAAAATGGCTTAAGGACAAGAAGTCAAGGTATTGGAGTGGCCATCACAAAGCCCTGACCTTAATCCTATAGAAAATGTGTGGGTAGAACTGAAAAAGCGTATGTGAGCAAAGGGGCCTACAAACCTGACTCAGTTACACCAGCTCTGTCAGGAGGAATGGGCCAAAATTCACCCAACTTATTGTGGGAAGCTTGTGGAAGGATAGCTGAAACATTTGACCCAAGATAAACAATTTAAAGGCAATGCTACCAAATACTAAATGAGTGTATGTAAACTTCTGACCCACTGGGAATGTGATGAAAGAAATAAAAGCTGAAAGAAATAATTGTCTCTACTATAATTCTGACATTTCACATTCTTAAAATGAAGTGGTGATCCTAACTGACGTAAGACAGGGCATTTTTACTAGGATTAAATGTCAGGAATGGTGAAAAACTGATTTAAAATGTATTTGGCTAAGGTGTATGTAAACATCCAATTTCAACTGTACCTAATGGATCTACCTACTTTATCTCTACCTATCTACTGTATCTATCTACTGCATCTACCTACTTTATCTCTACCCATCTACTGTATCTATCTATCTCTACTGTATCTATCAACTGCATCTACCTACTTTATCTCTACCTACAGTGCCTTGCGAAAGTATTCGGCCCCCTTGAACTTTGCGACCTTTTGCCACATTTCAGGCTTCAAACATAAAGATATAAAACTATTTTTTTGTGAAGAATCAACAACAAGTGGGACACAATCATGAAGTGGAACGACATTTATTGGATATTTCAAAAAATTTTAACAAATAAAAAACTGAAAAATTGGCCGTGCAAAATTATTCAGCCTCTTTACTTTCAGTGCAGCAAACTCTCTCCAGAAGTTCAGTGAGGATCTCTGAATGATCCAATGTTGACCTAAATGACTAATGATGATAAATACAATCCACCAGTGTGTAATCAAGTCTCCGTATAAATGCACCTGCACTGTGATAGTCTCAGAGGTCCGTTAAAAGCGCAGAGAACATCATGAAGAACAAGAAACACACCAGGCAGGTCCGAGATACTGTTGTGAAGAAGTTTAAAGCCGGATTTGGATACAAAAAGATTTCCCAAGCTTTAAACATCCCAAGGAGCACTGTGCAAGCGATAATATTGAAATGGAAGGAGTATCAGACCACTGCAAATCTACCAAGACCTGGCCGTCCCTCTAAACTTTCAGCTCATACAAGAAGAAGACTGATTAGAGATGCAGCCAAGAGGCCCACGATCACTCTGGATGAACTGCAGAGATCTACAGCTGAGGTGGGAGACTCAGTCGTATATATATCAGTCGTATATTGCACAAATCTGGCCTTTATGGAAGAGTGGCAAGAAGAAAGCCATTTCTTAAAGATATCCATAAAAAGTGTTGTTTAAAGTTTGCCACAAGCCACCTGGGAGACACACCAAACATGTGGAAGAAGGTGCTCTGGTCAGATGAAACCAAAATTGAACTTTTTGGCAACAATGCAAAACGTTATGTTTGCCGTAAAAGCAACACAGCTCATCACAATGAACACACCATCCCCACTGTCAAACATGGTGGTGGCAGCATCATGGTTTGGGCCTGCTTTTCTTCAGCAGGGACAGGGAAGATGGTTAAAATTGATGGGAAGATGGATGGAGCCAAATACAGGACCATTCTGGAAGAAAACCTGATGGAGTCTGCAAAAGACCTGAGACTGGGACGGAGATTTGTCTTCCAACAAGACAATGATCCAAAACATAAAGCAAAATCTACAATGGAATGGTTCAAAAATAAACATATCCAGGTGTTAGAATGGCCAAGTCAAAGTCCAGACCTAAATCCAATCGAGAATCTGTGGAAAGAACTGAAAACTGCTGTTCACAAATGCTCTCCATCCAACCTCACTGAGCTCGAGCTGTTTTGCAAGGAGGAATGGGAAAAAATGTCAGTCTCTCGATGTGCAAAACTGATAGAGACATACCCCAAGCGACTTACAGCTGTAATCGCAGCAAAAGGTGGCGCTACAAAGTATTAACTTAAGGGGGCTGAATAATTTTGCACGCCCAATTTTTCAGTTTTTGATTTGTTAAAAAAGTTTGAAATATCCAATAAATGTCGTTCCACTTCATGATTGTGTCCCACTTGTTGTTGATTCTTCACAAAAAAATACAGTTTTATATCTTTATGTTTGAAGCCTGAAATGTGGCAAAAGGTCGCAAAGTTCAAGGGGGCCGAATACTTTTGCAAGGCACTGTATCTACTGTGTCTATCTATCTCTACTGCATCTACCTACTTTATCTCTACCTATCTACTGTATATATCTACTGTATCTATCTATGGCATCTACCTATCTTCTGTATCTATCTACTGTATATCTACTGTATCTACCTATCTACTGTATCTATCTACTGTATCTATCTATTTATTTGACCTTTATTTAACTAGTTAAGAACAAATTCTTATTTTCAATGACGGCCTAGGAACAGTGGGTTAACTGCCTGTTCAGGGGCAGAACGACAGATTTGTACCTTGTCAGCTCGGGGGTTTGAACTTGTAACCTTCCGGTTACTAGTCGAATGCTCTAACCACTAGGCTACCCTGCCGCCCCATCTATGGCATCTACCTATCTACACTGTATCTACCTATTTTATCTTTGGGGCAGCAGGTAGCCTAGTGGTTAGAGAATTAGGCCAGTAACAAAAAGGTCGCCAGATTGAATCCCTGAGCTGACAAGGTAAAAATGTGTCGTTTTGCCCCTGAACAAGGCAGTTAACCCACTGTTCCTAGGCTGTCATTGTAAATAAAAATGTGTTCTTAACCATCGTGCCTTGTTAAATAAAGGTTCATAAAAATAGACATAATAAAATCTATCTCTGTGTGTGTGTCCTCTCTGTTGGTGTTCCCAGGACAGAGGGGGTTGTTTGGGTTGTGTCAGGGTTATAGGGTTAGAGGTCAAGGTTCTCACCTCTCCGTTGGCCCTGGTGTTCCCAGGACAGAGGGGGTTGTTTGGGTCGTGTTGAGGTACTTGGTCCTCCTCTTCCTTCTCCACCTGGCCACTCCAAGGTCTCTTCATCCTGTGGGCCGACACCAGAACCCACGTGTCCCGGAGGGGGTTGTAGCGCAGGTGCTGGTGCTCTGAGACAGACACAGAGAGAGAGAGAGAGAGAGAGAGAGAGAGAGAGAGAGAGTTTTTATCTCACTTTTGTATATTATCTACCTCGATTGCTTTGGCAATGTTAACACATGTTTTCCATGCCAATAAAGCCCCTTGAATTGATGAGAGCGAGAGAGAGAGAGAGAGAGAGAGAGACATTGAGAGACATTGTACATTGTTAAAACACTGTATATATATATATATATAATATGACATTTGTAATGTCTTTACTGTTTTGAAACCTCTGTATGTGTAATGTTTACTGTTAATTTTTGTTGTTTTTCACTTTATATATTCACTTTGTATGTTGTCTACCTCACTTGCTTTGGCAATGTTAACACATGTTTCCCATGCCAATAAAGACCTTGAATTGAATTGAATTGAATTGAGAGACAGACAGACAGACAGACAGAGATGCACACATACACACAGTTAGCTAATTAGGTCATCTCAAGAACTAACCCCAGATACTGTTGTAGTCCAGCCTAATTTTTTTATAATCGGTAGAAGTTCAGTCACAGGTGAAAGTTATAGTATATCTGGACTGCGCTCTATAACATGGCCTGCAGGTGGCACCAGAGATGCATCCATGTACTTTATATTCCAAAACAGGAACTGAATCACGGGTTGTATTCTGTGGTAACATAAAGTCTTGCTGACTGAACATGTAAAGTCATTGGACTATAAAGAGTAACATTATGCTCCTTTAATCAATAACTCCTAAAAGACCAGATGCACTAATAGTCTGTAGTCGTGTTTTAGTAGTGTGTTCTTGCAAATCATGTTCCAGGAAAGAGATATTACCCTTTGGATCAAAGCGGAGTTCATTATTGCTGCTCATTGCGTTGCTCTATGTTGTTGTCACAACGCCGACGACGTGAAAGTCCACCTGTGTCCAGCCCTACTTTACTAAACCTCTCTCTGTGTCAGTACCAGTGGTGGCTCGGACTGTCTTCAGCCTGACATAAGATAACCCTGCTTTGAGTTGGTGCTGTTTCGAAAGCGCTCTGCCGCTAACTATTCTCGGAATAGAACCAGTGGAGAGAATGAAAGCTGCGCAGATGAACGCAGGATTCCAGACGTAACGCAAGGTATACTAGTAGACGCGTTCAGAACCATGCGGAACATTCAGATATATATGTGTTGTTAAATGTTTGTCTTGGTAGGAGACAATCTTACATATAGTGGCTTTCTGATAGCTAGAACAACACCAGTGACTTCATGGCAACAAACGCAAGCTCAACGACAATATTGACACCGCCACCTTGCCTGCGTGACATTTTTTCACCATTCTGATTGGATATCATTTCAACTCGTCTCGTCAATTTCTTCCGCATCATTCGTTCTACGTTGGTCAGTTTCTGAATGAGGATGGATACCTTCTCTCATATGGGGAATTTCTTGATCCATTTAAAATTCCAATAACCCTGAAATAATATGCAATTGTTTATGATGGGGGGGTTGTATCTTTTTTTAATTCCTCTGTGGTTGATGTAAGTAACATAGATTTACATGAAAATGTATTCATTGGCAAAATTAACATTAAAGATAAATGTAGTAATAAACAGATTAGGATTTTTTTTGTGATACTACAATTCCCTCAGCAAGATTATTTTGGACAGAAATCTATGGTGATATACAATGTGGGAAAGCATGGAAAATTGCTAACACATATTATATCAGTAACAGGGTAAAGGAAGTTTCATTCAAAATGTTACATAGAATGTATCCTGTGAAACATGTTTTGGAAAGATTCAAGCTGAATATTGACAATAAATGTGATTTCTGTGGAATGTAGGAGACCATTTTGCCTGTTTTTATAGCAGAATGTTTTGGATTGACATACAGAATTTCATTACAAAAAAAATAGGGCCGGTTGTACAATTTAATGGTTTTGATATAATGATTTATTTCAGAAATTCTGACATTGATAAAGATGTAGTATATTTAATTCAACTGCTAATAATATTAGGTACATTTCATATTCAAAAATGCAAATGGACTAATTCAAAACCTAACTTTTTTCACTTTATAAATGAATTTAAACAATATGGCACCACTTTAACTAAAATGAAAAACAAAAAGGCAATTAAAACTTGTATTAATAATGATTATGATTTGTTTGTTTCTGATTCCTGGCAATGTAAATAGTTTGTATGTATTACACATACAGAAGTTTCAAAACAATAAAGACATTACAAATGTCATATGTATATACATATATATACACACACACAGTGTTGTAACAATGTACAGATATTCCTCTTCTGCTCGTTGATAGAAACCGTTCTATCTTGGGGGGAGTACAGAGGGGAACGTTAAGGCGCCTCCCCCATTGAGAATGATAGAGGTCTCTAGTGGCCAAAAGCCTGCTATAGCATGGGCAGCGCCATTCCGGGCTTTCACCAGTTTCATGTCGTCAACTGGGTGGGACTTCCAACTTCATTGGCTGATCCCTCCTGGCGACCCGGTTGAAGTCATGTCCAATAAGGTCATCATGAGGAATCAGCCAATCATTTGGGAGAAAATTGACTACTTCAAACTGGAGATAAACTCAATGGCGCTGCCCATGCCGTCTCAGACGCGATGATGACACATACGAGTCATGTATCTATCTCTATGGGTGCCTTCGCATAACTTCCGTCTGTCTTCGCTGCAGCTCTTGTCTGTTTCTCTGGTCGTGGTGTTCTACTACTCAATCTCAGCCATGTCTTGGACAACTAAAGTGTTAAAGTTAATCGTGCTGGCTGGAGTGTCTGTGTTGATAGTGATGTACTTGCGGCAGTGGATGGCCAACAAGCACTATGTCTTCACAAAGGAAGATGTTGCTGTACTGGCCAAGCGATACGCAGGTAAATGGATAGTTGGCTAGTCAGGGGAGCATTCATTACGGAAGATTTACAAGGAAGCAAACAGCACACGATAGTTTCTATTGGACAAATTCAGATAGTTCTCTCCGTTTAAGAAACGTTTTCCAACATAATCTGCGTAATGAATACGCTCCAGATAATCATTAAATGGATATGTGTGATGGTTAGCTTAACATCACGAGAAAGACTAGTGAAATTAAGTGATGATGCCATCTAAGCCTTTTATACAACGGGTTACCAACATATTCAAATACATATTTTCATTAAACTTTAGTTTGATGAATTTATTCATACTATTTCATCCTTCCACAAAATATAGTCCCGACACAATGCTAAGGTTGTTACCAAACCCGGCTGGTCGAAAGTTAAATCGGTTCGGTGAAAAAGACGACCCAGTCGTTCAGTCTATTGGTTCTGTATCTATGGACATGTCCCAGTCGTTCAGTCTTGTTGTTCTGTCTCTATGGACACGACCCAGTCGTTCAGTCTATTGGTTCTGTATCTATGGACCCGACCCAGTCGTTCAGTCTATTGGTTCTGTATCTATGGACATGTCCCAGTCGTTCAGTCTTGTTTCTCTGTATCTATGGACCCGACCCAGTCGTTCAGTCTATTGGTTCTGTATCTATGGACACGACCCAGTTGTTCAGTCTTGTTGTTCTGTCTCTATGGACCCGACCCAGTCGTTCAGTCTATTGGTTCTGTATCTATGGACCCGACCCAGTCGTTCAGTCTATTGGTTCTGTATCTATGGACGTGACCCAGTCGTTCAGTCTATTGGTTCTGTATCTATGGACCCGACCCAGTCGTTCAGTCTATTGGTTCTGTATCTATGGACCCGACCCAGTCGTTCAGTCTATTGGTTCTGTATCTATGGACGTGTCCCAGTCGTTCAGTCTATTGGTTCTGTATCTATGGACGTGACCCAGTCGTTCAGTCTATTGGTTCTGTATCTATGGACGTGACCCAGTCGTTCAGTCTATTGGTTCTGTATCTATGGACGTGACCCAGTCGTTCAGTCTAAATATTCCATTGCCATACTGGCTGGCAACGTTCGTATCGCTAGCTAGCCAACTACGGCTAACTTGGTCACGTCAACAAGCCAGAATAACAGTGAAGTAGCTGCATTTGTTTAAGCTGTTTTCAAGTGACATGTATTTGGATACATCCATAACAATGAGCCAATGAGGCACTATTTCGCCTGGGATAGAAAATTTGCTCACTCCTCAGGACACTGTTGTTCAGAGGAGCTAGCCAACAACACAGTCAACACAATCACTTTAAACTGAAGCTGGAAAGACTGCAAACTAACTGCACCTTTTTTCAATACAAATGTATTTGTATACATCCACATCCATACAAATGATGCCAGCTGATTCATGATTTCGGCTGCCTCTCTGTCTCGTCCACCCCAGCCACATTCATTAATGGGAGATCAAATTTGGAGCTGGAGATCAAATTTGAATATTGAAACAAAGTTGCAAATATCGGAGAGACAGACAGGTTAATACAAATCTCTGTGGTTGAAAGCTTAATGTGAGATAATGTCTAGATGCTTTTTATAGTGGAGATCAAGTTTATAAATTGCCTGGCTGGGCTGATGAGAGTGGATTGTACAGTCGGATGGAACAGAGTAAATAGGCATTTTAACATCATAGATTTAGCCGGTGGTAACTTGTGGAATAGACTCTGCCTGTAATGTGGTTTTAACCAATCAGCATTCAGGATTAGACCCAACCCTTGTATAATTAAACATTTAAGGCATGAGGAGGTGTGGTATATGGCCAATATACCACGACTAATGGCTGTTCCTTGCACGATGCAATGCAGAGTGCCTGGATCGAGCCCTTAGCCATTTAAATATTATAAACAGGGTGGTTCGAGCCCTGCATGCTGATTGGCTGAAAGCCTGTGGTATATCAGACCATATACCACAGGTATGACAAAACATGTATTTTTACTGTTCTAATTATGTTGGTAACCAGTTTAAAATAGCAATAAGGCACCTCGGGTTTGTGGTATATGGCCAATATACCACAGGTAAGGGCTGTGTCCAGGCACTCCTTGTGCGTAAGAACAGCCCTTAGCCGTGGTATATTGGCCATTTACCACACCTCCTGATGTCTTATTGCTTCAATAACCCACAAGTTAACTAGCTAGCTTAGTTGATTGGCTATGCCAGGTCAGCAACTGGCTGTAGTATTAGACCCAAGCATGTAGCTAGCTGTAATTGTATTATGCTGGCCTTCTAGATCTAGTTAGCCACATGACCCTGCTAGCCAGATGGTTTTGACTAGAAGGAGGTGGATTAGCAGTTGAGAGAGGTGAGTGAGAGCTCTTGCAAGCTAACATCAGCATGCTATCTTTTTAAAATGGGAGGGTTCATCGATGATAAGAGTGAGGTCAGGGACATGCTAGACATGAGGTATAGTTTACTGCTGTTGACAAGAAACCTCTACCATTCCATAGTTGTTTTTTTCTCATGTCTGGTAATACTGATTTATCACTGCTCTACATGTGGTTTTGAGGCCAGGACAAAACAACTGTGTTGATGATGTTGTCTCCTCCAGGCCAGGACCTCGACCAGGCATTGTGTGTTGTTGATGATGTTGTCTCCTCCAGGCCAGGACCACGACCAGGCGTTGTGTGTTGTTGATGATGTTGTCTCCTCCAGGTCAGGACCACGACCAGGCGTTCTCCAAGGTGGTGGTGGAGCTGCGGAGGAAGTACCCGGGTCACATCCTGCCGGACGAGGACCTGCAGTGGGTGTTTGTCAACGCAGGCGGCTGGATGGGGTCCATGTGTCTGCTCCACGCCTCCCTCACCGAGTACGTCCTGCTGTTCGGCACCGCCGTGGACACCGGAGGACACTCAGGTCAGGATCACTCTGGGTTCACACACGGCCTCTATGGGCCCTGGTCATAAGTAAAACATGTATTGTCATGTTTATGCAACCTTTATTTAACCAGGCAAGTCAGTTAAGAACAAATTCTTATTTTCAATGACGGCCTGGGAACTGTGAGTTAACTGCCTGTTCAGGGGCAGAACGACTGATTTGTACCTTGTCAGCTCGGGGATTTGATTTTGCAACCTTTCAGTTATTTTTTTAGTTATTTTTATGTCACCTTTATTTAACCAGGTAGGCTAGTTGAGAACAAGTTCTCATTTACATCTGCGACCTGGCCAAGATAAAGCAAAGCAGTGTGAACAGACAACAACACAGAGTTACACATGGAATAAACAAGCCAATAACACAATAAACAAGTCAATGACACAGTAGAAAAAAGAAAGTCTATATACAGTGTGTGCAAATGGCATGAGGAGGTAAGGCAATAAATAGGCCATAGTAGCGAAGAATTACAATTTAGCAGATTAACACTGGAGTGACAGATGATCAGATGATGATGTGCAAGTAGAAATACTGGTGTGTAAAAGAGCAGAAAAGTACATAAAAACAATATGGGGATGAGGTAAGTAGATTGGGTACGCTATTTACAGATGGACTATGTACAGCTGCAGTGATCGGTTAGCTGCTCAGATAGTTGATGTTTAAAGTTAGTGAGGGAAATATAAGTCTCCAGCTTCGACAAATTTTTTTTTTTTTTGCAATTCGTTCCAGTCACTGGCAGCAGAGAACTGGAAGGAAAGGCGGCCAAAGGAGGTGTTGGCTTTGGGGGTGACCAGTGAGCTATACCTGCTGGAACGTGTGCTACGGGTGGGTGCTGCTACCGTGACCAGTGAGCTGAGATAAGGCAGAGCTTTACCTAGCATAGACTTATAGATGACCTGGAGCCAGTGGGTCTGGCGACGAATATGTAGCGAGGGCCAGCCGACTAGAGCATACAGGTCGCAGTGGTGGGTGTTATAAGGGGCTTTGGTAACAAAACGGATGGGCCTGTGATAGACTGCATCCAGTTTGCTGAGTAGAGTGTTGAAAGCTATTTTGTAGGTGACATTGCCGAAGTTGAGGATCGGTAGGATAGTCAGTTCTACTAGGGTAAGTTTGGCGGCGTGAGTGTAGGAGGCTTTGTTGCGAAATAGGAAGCCAATTCTGGATTTGATTTTGGATTGGAGATGTTACACCTAGGTATTTGTAGTTGTCCACATATTCTAGGTCGGAACCGTCCAGGGTGGTGATGCTATTCGGGCGGGCAGGTTTAGGCAGCAAACGGTTGAAAAGCATGCGTTTAGTTTTACTAGCATTTAAGAGCAGTTAGAGGCCACAGAAGGAGTGTTGTATGGCATTGAAGCTTGTTTGGAGGTTTGTTAACACAGTGTCTAAAGAAGGGCCGGAAGTATACAGAATGGTGTCGTCTGCGTAGAGGTGGATCAGAGATTCACCCGCAGCAAGAGCAACATTGTTGATGTACAGAACCTTGCGAAAGTATTCGGCCCCCTTGAACTTTGCGACCTTTTGCCACATTTCAGGCTTCAAACATAAAGATATAAAACTGTATTTTTTTGTGAAGAATCAACAACAAGTGGGACACAATCATGAAGTGGAACGACATTTATTGGATAATTCAAACTTTTTTAACAAATCAAAAACTGAAAAATTGGGCGTGCAAAATTATTCAGCCCCTTTACTTTCAGTGCAGCAAACTCTCTCCAGAAGTTCAGTGAGGATCTCTGAATGATCCAATGTTGACCTAAATGACTAATGATGATAAATACAATCCACCTGTGTGTAATTAAGTCTTCGTATAAATGCACCTGCACTGTGATAGTCTCAGAGGTCCGTTAGAAGCGCAGAGAGCATCATGAAGAACAAGGAACACACCAGGCAGGTCCGAGATACTGTTGTGAAGAAGTTTAAAGCCGGATTTGGATACAAAAAGATTTCCCAAGCTTTAAACATCCCAAGGAGCACTGTGCAAGCGATAATATTGAAATGGAAGGAGTATCAGACCACTGCAAATCTACCAAGACCTGGCCGTCCCTCTAAACTTTCAGCTCATACAAGGAGAAGACTGATCAGAGATGCAGCCAAGACGCCCATGATCACTCTGGATGAACTGCAGAGATCTACAGCTGAGGTGGGAGACTCTGTCCATAGGACAACAATCAGTCGTATATTGCACAAATCTGGCCTTTATGGAAGTGGCAAGAAGAAAGCCATTTCTTAAAGATATCCATAAAAAGTGTTGTTTAAAGGTTGCCACAAGCCACCTGGGAGACACACCAAACATGTGGAAGAAGGTGCTCTGGTCAGATGAAACCAAAATTGAACTTTTTGGCAACAATGCAAAACGTTATGTTTGGCGTAAAAGCAACACAGCTGAACACACCATCCCCACTGTCAAACATGGTGGTGGCAGCATCATGGTTTGGGCCTGCTTTTCTTCAGCAGGGACAGGGAAGATGGTTAAAATTGATGGGAAGATGGATGGAGCCAAATACAGGACCATTCTGGAAGAAAACCTGATGGAGTCTGCAAAAGACCTGAGACTGGGACGGAGATTTGTCTTCCAACAAGACAATGATCCAAAACATAAAGCAAAATCTACAATGGAATGGTTCAAAAATAAACATATCCAGGTGTTAGAATGGCCAAGTCAAAGTCCAGACCTGAATCCAATCGAGAATCTGTGGAAAGAACTGAAAACTGCTGTTCACAAATGCTCTCCATCCAACCTCACTGAGCTCGAGCTGTTTTGCAAGGAGGAATGGGAAAAAATGTCAGTCTCTCGATGTGCAAAACTGATAGAGACATACCCCAAGCGACTTAAAGCTGTAATCGCAGCAAAAGGTGACGCTACAAAGTATTAACTTAAGGGGGCTGAATAATTTTGCACGCCCAATTTTTCAGTTTTTGATTTGTTAAAAAAGTTTGAAATATCCAATAAATGTCGTTCCACTTCATGATTGTGTCCCACTTGTTGTTGATTCTTCACAAAAAATACAGTTTTATATCTTTGTTTGAAGCCTGAAATGTGGCAAAAGGTCGCAAAGTTCAAGGGAGCCGAATACTTTCGCAAGGCACTGTATACAGAGAATTGAGTCTAGACTAGCCCAACTCTCTAACCACTAGGCTACCTGCCACCCCACACACTGCATAGGTGCAGTGTAATGTGTTGTTTTACAGGGTTAGCCATACTAGTATGATAGGTATTTTATTATTTATATTTTATTTATTATTGTATTGTAATATTGACTGTATGTTTGTTTACTCCATGTGTAACTCTGTTGTTTCTGTCGCACTGCTTATCTTGGCCAGGTGGCAGTTGTAAATGAGAACTTGTTCTCAACTAGACTACCTGGTTAAATAAAGGTGAAATTAACAATAGGTGCAGTGTAATGTGTTGTTTTACAGGTTCAGCCATAGTAGTATGGTAGGTCAAATCAAACTTCATTTGTCACATGTGCCAAATACAACTTATAGTGAAATTACTTACAATTACTTACCCTTAACCAACAACGCAGTTCAAGAAAGTGTTATGAAGATATTTACCAAATAAACTAAAGTAAAAAAGAATACAAATGTAACACAATAACGAGGCTATATACAGGGTGTTCCGGTACAGAGTCAATGTGGAGGCTATATACAGGGTGTTACGGTACCGAGTCAATGTGGAGGCTATATACAGGGTGTTACGGTACAGAGTCAATGTGGAGGCTATATACAGGGTGTTACGGTACAGAGTCAATGTGGAGGCTATATACAGGGTGTTACGGTACAGAGTCAATGTGGAGGCTATATACAGGGTATTACGGTACAGAGTCAATGTGGAGGCTATATACAGGGTGTTACGGTACAGAGTCAATGTGGAGGCTATATACAGGGTGTTACAGTACAGGGTCAATGTGGAGGCTATATACAGGGTGTTACGGTACATAGTCATTGTGGAGGCTATATACAGGGTGTTACGGTACCGAGTCAATGTGGAGGCTATATACAGGGTGTTACGGTACAGAGTCAATGTGGAGGCTATATACAGGGGGTACCGGTACCGAGTCAATGTGGAGTCTATATACAGGGGGTACCGGTACCGAGTCAATGTGGAGGCTATATACAGGGTATTACGGTACACAGTCAATGTGGAGGCTATATACAGGGGGTACCGGTACAGAGTCAATGTGGAGACTATATACAGGGTGTTACGGTACCGAGGCTATATACAGGGTGTTACGGTACAGAGTCAATGTGGAGGCTATATACAGGGGGTACCGGTACCGAGTCAATGTGGAGGTTATATACAGGGTGTTACGGTACCGAGTCAATGTGGAGGCTATATACAGGGGGTACCGGTACAGAGTCAATGTGGAGTCTATATACAGGGGGTACCGGTACCGAGTCAATGTTGAGGTTATATACAGGAGGTACCGAGTCAATGTGGAGGCTATATACAGGGGGTACCGAGTCAATGTGGAGGCTATATACAGGGGGTACCGAGTCAATGTGGAGGCTATATACAGGGGGTACCGAGTCAATGTGGAGGCTATATACAGGGGGTACCGAGTCAATGTGGAGGCTATATACAGGGGGTACCGAGTCAATGTGGAGGCTATATACGGGGGTACCGAGTCAATGTGGAGGCTATATACAGGGGGTACCGAGTCAATGTGGGGAGGTACAGGTTTGTCAAGGTAATTTGTACATGTAGGTGGGGGTAAAGTGACTATGCATAGAAAATAAACAGTGAGTAGCAGCTGTGTAAAAACAAATGGGGGGGGGGGGGGGGGTCAATTTGAATAGTCTGGGTGGTCATTTGATTAATTCTTCAGCAGTCTTATGGTTTGGATGTAGAACCTGCTAAGGAGCCTTTTGGTCCTAGACTTGGCGCTCCGGTACATCTTGTCATGCGGTAGCAGAGAAAACAGTCTATAATTTAGGTGACTAGAGTCTGACAATTGTTTGGGCTTTCCTCTGACACTGCCTAGTATACAGGTCCTGGGTGGCAGGAAGCTTGGCCCCAGTGATGTATTGGGCCACCCTCACACAGTGAGTAGCAGCTGTGTAAAAACAAATGGGGGGGGGGGGGTCAATCGCACCACCCTCTGTAGCATCTTACGGTTAGATGCGAGAAATTGCAATACCAGGCAGTGATGTGGCTCTGTAACCACCTGCTTCTAACCACTAGTCTACCTGCTGGTTACTGGCCCAACGCTCTAACCACTAGTCTACCTGCTGGTTACTGGCCCAATGCTCTAACCACTAGTCTACCTGCTGGTTACTGGCCCAACGCTCTAACCACTAGTCTACCTGCTGGTTACTGGCCCAACGCTCTAACCACTAGTCTACCTGCTGGTTACTGGCCCAACGCTCTAACCACTAGTCTACCTGCTGGTTACTGGCCCAATGCTCTAACCACTAGTCTACCTGCTGGTTACTGGCCCAATGCTCTAACCACTAGTCTACCTGCTGGTTACTGGCCCAACTCTCTAACCACTAGGCTACCTGCTGGTTACTGGCCCCACTCTCTAACCACTAGTCTACCTGCTGGTTACTGGCCCAACTCTGTAACCACTAGTCTACCTGCCACCCTATAAGTAGTGCCCTATGAGGGGAATAGGGTGCCATTTGGGTCACATCATCAGTCTTTCCTCATTCTTAATGTCTTCTATCCTCCATCGTATCTCTCCGTGCCTCCTGTTTTGTTTTTGTTATTAACTTGTTGAAATTCTTTTAAGGTCGTTACTGGGCTGAAATATCAGACACCATCATCTCTGGGACCTTCAGGCAGTGGAAGGAGGGATCAACTAAGAGTGAAATGTACTATCCAGGTAAGACCACAGAGATCCTATTAAATTCTATATTTAAATGTATAAATTTAGACACTACAGCTGTTCTACCCAGGTAAAACACAGGTCAGTGAGGTAGGTAGCCTCGTGGTTAAGAGCGTATTTATTTATCTGTTATTTTACCAGGTAAGTTGACTGAGAACATGTTCTAATTTGCAGCAACGACCTGGGGAATAGTTACAGGGGGATTTGTAAACTGAGCATTATTAGGTGACCGTGATGGTTTGAGGGCCAGATTGGGAATTTAGACAGGACACCGGGGTTAACACCCCTACTCTTATGATAAGTGCCATGGGATCTTTAATGGCCTCAGAGGGTCATAATACCCATTTAACGTCCCATCCGAAAAACAGCACCCTACACAGGGCAGTGTCCCCAATCACTGCCCTGGGGCATTGGGAGTGCCTCCTACTGGCCCTCCAACACCACTTCCAGCAGCAACTGGTCTCCCATCCAGGAACTGACCAGGACCAACCCTGCTTATCTTCAGAAGCAAGCCAGCAGTGGTATGCAGGGTGGTATGCTGCTGGCAATGTATGGTCAGTAACTAAAAGTCTCTGAGCCGACTAGGTGAAACATCTGCCGATGTTCCCTTGAGCAAGGCACTTAATCCTAATTGCTCTTGTAAGTGGCTCTGGATAAGAGAGTCTGTTAAATGACTCACTACTGTAAGTGTCTCTGGATAAGAGAGTCTGTTAAATGACTCACTACTGTAAGTGTCTCTGGATAAGAGAGTCTGTTAAATGACTCACTACTGTAGTGGCTCTGGATCAGAGAGTCTGCTAAATGACTCACTACTGTAGTGGCTCTGGATCAGCGAGTCTGTTAAATGACTCACTACTGTAGTGGCTCTGGATCAGCGAGTCTGTTAAATGACTCACTACTGTAGTGGCTCTGGATCAGCGAGTCTGCTAAATGACTCACTACTGTAGTGGCTCTGGATCAGCGAGTCTGCTAAATTACTCACTACTGTAAGTGGCTCTAAATTACTAACATGTCAAAGTAAACTAGCCTACCTTCTAGTTATGTGGAGTGGGCCTACATTGTAGCATCTTCTGTATCAGGTGTGTGTTGACAGGTGTGTGTGTTGACAGGTGACACGATAGTCCACACGGTAGGCGAGGCGACGTCGGTCCAGTGGAGTGCTGGGACGTGGATGGTGGAGTACGGCAGAGGATTCATCCCCTCCACACTGGGCTTCGCCCTGGCAGACACTCTGTTCAGCACACAGGACTTCCTCACTATGTTCTACACCATACGGGTCTACGCCAAGGGAATGCTGCTGGAGGCCAATACACTACTCACTGAGGCTGGCGTCTTCTGAGGAACCTGACCCCTAACCCTCTCTGCGGCTGGCGTCTTCTGAGGAACCTGACCCCTAACCCTCTCTGCGGCTGATGTCTTCTGAGGAACCTGACCCCTAACCCTCTCGGAGACTGGAGTCTTCTGAGGAACCTGACCTCTAAACCCTGAAACTTATTGAGTTAGATATACAGTAGCAATCAAACATTTGGAGACTTACTCATTCAAGGGTTTTTCTGTGTTTTTACTACTTTCTACATTAGAGAACAATAGTGAAGACAAATCTATGAAATAACACATATGGAATCATGTAGTAACCAAAAAAGTGTTAAACAAATCAAAATATATTTTGTATTTTAGATTCTTCAAAGTAGCCACCCTTTGCCTTGATGACAGCTTTGCACACTTTTGGCATTCTTTCTCTCAACCAGCTTCACCTGGAATGCTTTTCCAACAGTCTTGAATGAGTTCCCACATATGTGTTGGGTCATTGTCCTATTGAAAACAAATGATAGTCCCACTAAGGACAAACCAGATGGAATGGCGTATTGCTGCAGAATGCTGTGGTAGTCATGCTGGTTAAGAGTGCATTGAATTCTAAATCTATCACAGACAGTGTCACCAGCAAAGCACTCCCACACCACCTCCTCCATGCTTCACGGTGAGAACTACACATGCGTAGATCATCAGTTCACCTACTCTGCGCCCCCAAAGACACGGTTGTCTTCTCACATTTGGACTCATTAGACCAAAAGACAGATTTTCACCAGTCTAATGTCCATTGATTTGATTTGCTCGTGTTCTGGCCCAAGCCAGTCTCTTCTTATTGGTGTCCTTTAGTAGTGGTTTCTTTGCAGCAATTTGACCATAGAGGCCTGATTCACCCAGTCTCCTCTGAATAGTTGATGTTGAGATGTGTCTGTTACTTGAACTCTGAAGCATTTATTTAGGCAGCAATTTCT